>NW_010105757.1:21977-43811 GCF_000699245.1 Pterocles gutturalis | reverse complement strand
CCCCCCTCACCTCCCCCAGCCACAACCACTGGGTACGAAACAGCCTCGTGGTTTACAACAGTCTGAAGGTGGGTGGATAAACAGCTTTTCCCATTATGGCTCTTGCTATGGTGGGAAGGGAGGAAGGAGAGTACAAACAGTTGGGATATGTGTATCTTTAATCATCCCAGAGTAATTGGGAAATGAAGCCTGGGGATCAGCCCTGTTAAAAGGAGTGAAATTTCAAAGTATGTGAGAAATAAAAATATACTGCTATAGCTTTCTGAGCACATCTTTCCCTCCCCTGCTATCAAATAGTGGGAGTTGATTTTTTACTTTGGTGGCAGGAATTGAGCTCCAAAGACAAATTTTCTAATGCTACACTTTAAAAGGATGCCAACAAAAAAGCCCAACAAACCACAACAAAAAAGGACCCCCAGAATGGTGGGAATACAGAGCTGTACATCTTTTTAGTATACAGTTAACATCCTTACCTAGGTATAGAAGACACAATTTTTCTTTAAAAAAAGTCAAGTAACTAATACAAATCCACTACTCTGGAGAGCAAATGCAAATCTTGGTAAGTCACTGTGGCCTGCTCTCGCAGTTGGGAGTTTGGCAGAGCTTTGCTAATGCCCCGGCTATGGTGCCCTGTGAGTGACGGTGCCTCAGATAGGGACTATGAACACTGCCAACAGCTCTGGCAGGCTTGTGGGCAAGGGGAGCATCCCAGCAGAGGAGATCTGTGAGCGCAGCTTCTTATGTCAGTGCACTCTCGTTAATCAAACAGCAGCACGTACTGGCTATGCAATCAGTCTGGTTATGGGCTGGAAACATGGCTGTCAAGAAGACAATTTATAATTTGTAGATAAGTTATGGGGTTACAGAACTACAGAAGCAGAGTGAGAAAGACCCACAGGTACCCCAGCTAAGCTGTGGGTACATCTGTGCCAGATTTTTCCCCTGAAGGAAAGGAGGAAGAGAAAAGGGACAAGGAAGGAAGGAATTTGGAGAACTAGTCACACAGCATCAGCTAAGTATAAAGCCCCTGGCCCAGCTGAGACCCAGCAGCTGGGTAGGAGACCTCAGAGAGCCACTTCCTGACAGAAAGAGATGCTGAAACCCTAAATTAAAGTTAAAGGTAACCTGAAGTTTAAAAACTCTTTCTTGGAGAAGATCCCCAGTAACTTTCTGACAGGACATTTTGTATCTTGCAAAACCATCTCAGTGAAGTTAAACAACTTCCAGTAGAGGCAGAAATGATCTTCAGTTATAATTTCCACTTGATCTGAAAATTGTAGAGGTGTGTGGAGCTGGTAGGGACCATTTCACCACGAAACACTCAGCAGCCACATAGCTCTTTCATAAACATTTGAGAGTTGAGAAAACTCAGGCACAGACCAGGAGAAAGTTTACTGATAGACATCAGACATATCTGTGGCAGCGAATGGAAGAGAAAGATTTCTTGTTGAAGCTACTTGGGAAAAAGTCCTTTCAGCACAGAACCTGACCATGTCTGAGTGTCATCTCTGGTAGTGCAATTCCCAGGATGTCCCAGTCTGACAACAAGTCAGACTCCTGACAGTAGTTGGTCTTTAAAGAGCAGGAAAAATGCTGAAAGATGACACTATAAAATAATTACAAATTATTGCAGCATGTGTCCATCGCTATCCCTGCAGCTCAGAGAGGCGGTGAGAGCCTGGGATCTCCCCTCACACCCCTCAGGGCACTCATCTCTCCCTCTCGACACCCACCGGGCTGGGACCTGCTGGTGGCTGCCACCCAATGCTGACCAGGGAAATCAGTTAAGGACAGAGGTACAGAGGAAAAATCTAGAAGTGCAGAAAATCAAGATGGTTGTAAGAGAACTTCAAATAAGTTCTTTTTCCTGCCCCAAGGCAAGACCACTCTTGACAGATATCGGCTAAGTTGTTCCCCAAGATGCTGGGTGATGGGGATCTGAGCCTTGCCCTGCAGCCTGTCCCACTTCTCTGTGGTCTCCACCCTTAAAAATGTTGCCTTAAGTCTAACCCAGCTCTGTCCTGCTGCAGTTTAAGACTAAACATAAATGCAACACTTATGGTTTAGAAAGTATGTTGAAATTATGCACATTTTAGCAGAAATATATTGATTAGGGATTTTTCCCTCACTTTTCTTGAGCAAGATATTTAGGATGCCTTTATCTGCAATAATCTCAAGTTTTCGCCTGAATTCCCTGTTGACAATCCCTTGTGAAAGGGATGACACAAGAGCAAAGATTGATTCAAGAAACAAAAATATTAAAGTCTCAGAAAAAGTTATGGTTTTGACTCTAACATCCCCTTTCTCAAATGAAATGAATACTGTGGTTTCATATCATACCCTCAACTTTACAATAACGATGAGCTGCAGAGCAGAAACAGCTGGGTTTGTGCCAAGGGGGGGATGCGATGGGTTAGCCAGCCAGGCTCGCTGCGAGGTGGCTGGCTCTAGGACCCCAACTGGCTGGGCAGCAGGATGATTCCTGCAGGTGAGTGGACCCCTTGCTGAAACCAAGGCACGGCTGCTTCCAGGCCCCCAGCCTGGCACTGCCTGGTACCCCGCAAGCACCTCTCCCCATCCCCAGAGCCTCTCCATACCCTGCCAGGGGCTTCTACCACACCATCCTGCCCTGACCTCCCAGATGGGTTTGCATGAGAAAACTGAACCACACCTGATACTTGTTACTGCCAGGAGGGGAGGGGAGGTTTCCGATGTTTAAGTGTTGCTGCAGCCCTCGTGCTTGGCACTGGTTCAGCTCTGCTTGTTGCTGACTGCTCGTGCTGGCGAGCATCTGATATCGCACTGCACATGAGGTGTAACAGGGATACAAGCTGCTGGGAGGTACAGGGCAAGGCAGAGAGCAGTCGTGTCCAAGTGAAGCAGTTTTGAGTTGGTCTCAGTGGGAAAACTCTTTTTGTACATGACAAAGAGGGTTGATGGGTTGATTCAGCTGAATAGCATCACACATCATCTGTTGCTGGTAGTTTTAACAAGAAAAGGAAATGCTTTACGTAAGTAAAGGCTTATTAAAGCCAGTAATAAAGAAAATGAAAGGCAGAGAGGTTGATGTCTAAGTCAGCCCACATTCAGGAACATGCAGTGCCCAGCTGCAAATAGCAGTGCAAATAGATGATGCTATGTGGTATTGCTTTCATTAACTGATGCTTAGAAATGTCTCACTGAGAAAATCAAGGAAAGTCATAAAAGAGCAGTGAGTTGCTTATTTGCCTGACTGTCCTAGCAGGAGAACACTGTTTTGCACGAGGTTTGAAATCCCAGGGGGGGACAGGGTGTAAACAAGGGAATGCTCACTCAAGATTTCAAGTATGGTCTAGCAACCCCAGCAGCCCTCAGTGGAGAAAAACTCTCCTAAATGAATGTTTTGCTTGCTTCCTCAGTATCATGGGGAGGTTTTGACAGAAACAGAGTCTTTCTGTGCATTATCAAGATTGTGGCTCATGTAAAACATTTGTTAAAACTTTTTAAAAGCCATTCCTGGATGGCAATAAGAGGCAGGACTCAGGATGACTATGTGGACATTTCTGCTGCTGCTTGCTTCACAAGGGTGTGATGCCCAGTTGTTGTGGGAGATATGAATAGTTATTCCTCACTAGCATGTGGAACTACTGATCTCCTACTGTGTATGAGGTTGGTTGGTTTTGGTTTTTTTGCCTCTTGTTCAGTGACCAGCTGAGCATGCAGTGCTCACTTTGCCACGGCCAAGTGTCATCAGAGCTCTGGAGCAGTAAGCTCAAATGCTTCTGAAGTAGATAAATTAAGCCCTGTGCTTTTACTGTGTGCTTTTGTCTGGAACTGTAGCACCTCACATTCCTGCCTGCTCCATGGGATGGTCAGAGGTGCCAAAGCTTGTCTCCTGAAGCCAGTTTTCCATAGGTTTCCCAGTTATAATTTCTACCTCCATCTACCTCAAAGCATCTATGCAAGTGCACTTTGTGCATAATACATCATTTTGGTGTGTGAAGTGTTTCACTGACCCAAGATATGCCACTAATGTTTCTAAACAGCCATACAAGAGGGTATGCTTCCTGTCAAGTATGCCAGTCTCTGATTTTAACACAGGCTGTGAAAATAAGTCTCTGAGTGTGTTAGTGCAGCTGAATCCCTGGGTTACAGTGCCTGAGTCTCACCAGGACGAATGTGCCTCCCAGTGCCATGCTGTGCTCCTGCAGGAGTGCCTGCGTGGGAGACCCTGAGTGTGTTAGTGCAGCTGAATCCCTGGGTTACAGTGCCTGAGTCTCACCAGGACGAATGTGCCTCCCAGTGCCATGCAATGCTCTGTGCTCCTTCAGGAGTCCCTGCCTGGGAGACCCTGGATGTCCCAGAAAGAGGTCAGAACAGCAGATGGTTCAGGAAAGATGGTTAAAAAAAATAATCATCAAATATGAAATAATCCAAAAGTCCACAAAGTTCTTTCCCATTAAGGAAGAACAGCACCAGGATCAGCATAAAAATTTTGGGGTGTTACATTCTGTTCTTCAGCTCTGGCCCAAGCTGTGTGCGAGGAGCAAAGGCAATGCAGCTGTGCCAGAGCTGCTGCTGGTGTTTCCGAGTGGGAGGCACCAACAGGAGCCGTCTTTAGCAGCACAGCTGACAACTGACTGGCAAGTTTGTGTGAAGGGAGCTCAAACCATGAACGCCCTTGCTACGCATGGCAGGCATTTCAACAATGGCCGAAAAGCAGCTGCTGGGAGAATTCCCTCAGGACACCCTACAGAAAGCTTTTAGGAATCAGGAAGATATATTTATTACCTATTTTTGTTATTGTATCACTTAGGGACACTATCTCAAAACTTCATTTTTATATGGCAGAACTTTGGAGCTTTTAGACTAGGAAATAAGAGCAATCTTTAGTAAGATTTATACTCCAAACTATCAGAAGTTAGAGGGGTCACCTAGACGTGTAACACATGGTCTGTTAAACTTAGGTGAGCTAAATTCCAGCAGTTCAAACTGAAGCTAGAAAGTCTATGCCTCTCCTCAAACTGAATTACTGGAGCAGCCCAGGTACCTTTTTGCTCCGTCTTCATTAGATGTGGGAGCTCCAGACTGCATGGTTTGTGCTCGCAGAGCCTGAGTATAATTGTGTGTAATTTTTTACTGTGATAAAGAATATTTAAAGACAAGATACATTAAGGAAACACAACTGAGATGAGATCAAAATAACATGAAATTGGAGTGCTTGCAACTTGGCAGAGAATTTGCTTAGGAAGTTTACATGGCAGGGAGGAGTGTGATCACCCAAATGCTAGGGATTAAATTTCCAAAATTACAGCAGGGATATGCAATAACAACTCCATAATATTTTGATTAGGAAGGAAGCAAATAACGTACTGCAGGATGCTGCTGCCATAGCACACCCCTTGGCAACACCCTTGTTAAAGAAAAAGAAAAAAAAAAAAAGAGGGGAAAAAAGGAAATCTTCCCTTTGCTTAAAGATATGTAGAGGTAGAATTCAACGCTCAGAGAAGGCATTTGCAGGCACTCCTTCCCTTACCACCGTTTTCCTCCCTGAGCCCATCAAACAGCAACCTGTGTTTACAGAAACCCAGCTGTAGTGAAATAGAAAAACTTCTCTTCAAGACCATCACAGCCAGTGACTGTTTCATTGGGAACTAACTAGTCTAACAGGCTTTCCTCTCTTGATTTTATACAAATTCTTTACTCTTCATTCCTGGTCAATCACATTAACTTAGCACACACCTTTCACTGCTCTAGGCTGTCAGACTCTGACATGCAGTGTCTTCTTAACGTTTGGAGAGGACAACTTGGTTTTGATGGTCAATTTTTGACAGTTTTGGGGTTGAGGAAATTTGAGACTGAGGTTTAAGATGGAGCCATAGCAGGAACTGTTCTTGCTTTGTGGGCTGCCTTGTTTTTGAAACCAGGTTGCTGGGTGTTAAGTAGCACTATCAGTTCCTCTCTCCTGAGTGCCCACTACATCACCTAAAATAGAGAAGTGTCCCAAAGGCCTTGTGTCTGCCCAGCACACAGAGGGAAGGTGGTGTGTTATTCTTTCCAACACTGCAATATCATAGTTCTCTGCACTTGACTTCTGCTTTCATCCTGCAGGGACTTTCTTGCTGCATGTCATGACATACCCTAAACCTGAAAAATAAGGTAGGCCCACAAAATATTTCTAAAGAGTAGACTGGGAACTAAAATTGATCACTCTACTAATATAAAAAAATAATAAATGCAACAGAGAAATTGATTTCATGGCATATAATAATTATTCCGTGTCTTATCCCAACTAATACCTTGATGTGACAGCTACCTCTCTCATGTTGTCTGTATGGCAGGGGCTAATGATTTCATCATCCTTTTTCTGTCTAGCATTCCCCATTACTCCACCATTACAAACCACCCTCTTCTCTTGAGATGTCTAGATGATTAGCATTGTTAGGATAAACTCTGCAGTTTTCTGAAGCTATTACTTAACTCCCAGTACACGTGACTTGGTGTTAAAGTCCTTCCAACCTGAAGAAGAGCTTTCTGTGCCCAAAAGCATGTCTCTGCATTTTCAGTTATATCTTTACATTTAATAAGAGAAGGTCTCATTCGGTCTTGTCTCACTGCAACTATTAATGTATTACTTTATCTCACTAATATCAGAGGTTTTTGAAGCTATTGACTAGAATAATTGCTCTCTCTGAACAGTTTTAATGTGGTAAGCAGTGAGTGAATGTGTCCCCTTATTTCCTGTGAGGAGTCTTATTTCAGACAGAGCAACCACCTCACAGTGAGAGAACAGACTTAGAAGATGCTGCAATTCAGAAGAACTGGGTTATATTCCTGACCCCTCCATTATACAGTTTATATAGTTAGACATAATGACAAAGTTAGTGCTTCGTATCTGGCATCTGGTTTTCCCACAGACTCCAGTAATGTACTGCAGCTTCACAGTTTTTCCAGGTTCTCCTCCCTGAGTATTCCTATTGCTAAATATTAAATGTCAGCAATTAGCAAGCAAAACCACTCACTTGTAAATGATATTCCAGAAGGATGCCTTACAATCCAAAACAAATCTTTAGTCTTATTCTTGACACCTTAAAAATGTCTTTTAGCAGTAACTAATCTACTTGTAGTAAGTTGCTAGAAAATGCACAGGTTAGCAGTTACACTATCTTAATACCATTCTCCAAAGAGAAGGAGGCTCCAAAGTTAATTTTACCAATCCTGAATCCCTCGTGACTACTCTTGCAATACTAATGGCAGAGAGAACAAATAGGCCAATATTTTTCAGAATTACAAGATTTGTTACAACCATAGATTTAGACACATTAAAAGACAGTCAGTGAAGCACAGAGGAAATCTGTCCCAGAAGGTGTTGTTAAACCAGAATTTCACATGCTCTCTTGTGTGGTCCTGTGTGCTTATGCATAATGGACAGGCTAAGAAAAATAAAAAACCCAAACAAAGAACAAAACACACTTGTGCCCAGGGTGCAACTTTGGTAGAACCTGGCCACCTCAATCAACTGGCGGCATTGAGACCCAAACTAGCAAAAGCTCCTCAAAGGTCATAGGCATCAAAATTTTCATCAGTAAGCACACACACCCAATGTTTCACTACTGACTCCCAGAGAGGGTACTGAATATCTCAGCACTCTCAGACCTAAGGCTGTGTTCAGTGCAGCAGCCCAGTGTCCTCAGGCAGCAGGAGGAGGCTTCTTCACAGGATAAAGCCATTTATGTGGGCCTTGTGGTGGTCCCATCCACCCCACTGTTGACACCAGCACTCATCTGTTCCCACCGTGAGCCCTTTAATGGAGCTCAGTCAGGAAAACCTAACCTACAAAAAAGATCCCCCCGAGCAGCTGGGCCTCCTGGGTGTGCTCGGGGTGCTCCTAACATACACACCAGCGTGTGGTTTGGCACAGCAGACAGCAGCTGTGTCACTTCATTATTCAACATTTACAATTGTCAGGGATGCTGACCACACCTAAATCCTCCTGTAGCTCTGGGCTTTAATTAGCAACACGTTCAAAATAGTTTCAGCACTTCTAGATGATAGCTATAGGTGCCTGCAAACGGTGCTGGATGGTGCCAGCAGGCCTGTCTGTAAAGGGAAACGTAACTGGGTGTTAATGAACATCACGGGTACTTAGCGTCACTCAAACAAGCTAAAGGAGTAATTTCTATCAACATTTCTATTTATAGAATCTCTGGATATTTAACAAAGGAACAACAGTGGTAAGTCAGTAACAAAAAAAGACAGTAAAAGGACGTGTTTAGAGAATTTAAAATTTGTGTGAAACTGTTGTGGCTAGTTAGTATGAAATCAGGAACTGAAGGTAGTGAGACTGAAGTCAGCTTCCTCCAGATCATGCCAAAGCTTGACCACAGTAATAAGGAGGCACAAATCAAACAAATGTGGAGGAGCACTAATGTGAATAACCTTCAGCTGCATACTTCGGTGCTCTTACTTTCCACATTTGCAGAAAGCTCTTCCCTGGGCAGGATAAGGACAGTGCTAACACAACAGTGAACTTTTCCCGGTACCCAGAGCTGTTCGCTGCTCCAAGCAACCTGCTTTGTGTCCCTCATGCTTTTTCTCCTTTTCTGCCTTCTGAAAATGGGTATTGCCAGGACATGAGCAGTCCCTGGGCAGTGGGTGGCTACCTGCATGGGTATGGGGCCAGTACAGGGCACCTGCACCGCACCTACCAGCAGTAGCTGTGCTTCTGCTCTGGTGGGGAGCTGTTATCTTGCAAAAATCACAGCTCTCAGAAAAACATCGCACATGCAATGAGAAATACCTTCCTTACAGATTGCTGCATTATCTGAATAAAAATGTATTCACTTATCTTATCTTGCATTTTAATACTATGAGCTGCAGCATCTCAGCATGGCATTTTCATCTTCAGTTGATTAAGCCACATAATGCTTAGGAGCAAAAAAGCAGTCACATTTTGATGTGGATTACAGAAATGTTAAATAAATACTATGAGGAGATCCTTTTGTGATGATGGCCAGCTGCCTTTCTTGTAGCAAGAATATATGAAGGCATTGGGAACATGACAGGACTTTTTTCTCTGCAGAATCAGGAAACTTGGGTGGAGGGGGCTGGAGTCAGTCCACCAGAGTAGCTTGGAGGCTCATTGTTGTTAATGCTGCTGGTGGCTTGTCCTCTTGTTTTCCCCAAACCTGTTTCTCTAGACCCAGCATAACAGCTCGGGAAGAGCATCACAGAGACAGACTCGTCCCTCTGAATTAGAAGGCATCTGTGAGGAGGTGGGCACATGTTTTGAGCCCAACAGGCGGTGAGCCTGTAATGAAAGTGCTCTCTGTAGGAGCCAGCCTTTGATGATCTCTCTTAGAGACCTATGGCTGAAAGGGGAGTCTATGAAGTTTAGAGAGAGATGTTGTTTCCTTTTTAATTTCTTATTTTGTGTGGCTGCACAGGAGATACACCCAACAGAGACCTTGGCAATAACAGACTGAAGACAGGACTAGCAGAGTCTGACTTTGTCTGAGCAAAGATCTGGTTCTCCCGTTGGTGGGCTCGATGCACAGGCTCCTTCAAAGCAGATGGCTGTGATCCTTACTCAAGAGGTCACAGCAAGCTTAACCTTCAGTAGACAGAGCAGAATGTTTCAGACCTTAGTCCTTTTATGGTCTCACCTAAACCAAGGACAGGATAATTACACCACTTTTCCTCATATTTACAAAGTGGTTTGCTTGGTTTTGGTTGTTTCACTTTCCAGAACATAAATGCCTGACAAATTGTACCTAATTCTGCGTAACTTGGGAGCAGCTGAGCACCAGATATATCATGCTGAAAGCCCCGGCCTCCAGAGTACCTTCTTCTCTTCAGGCCATCTAGAAGGAAACTTTCCCTTGGGAGATTTTTAGCACTTTGTGCTGCATCTTTGATGAGTTAATTGCAAGTCCATCAGTGGTCCTCAGTCCCAGCACCTGGGAAAGGAAGCTTGGTCCCTGTATAGGGGGGTTGCATGGCTGCAGGGTGGGCAGGACAGGTTTCAGACATATGCTCTGCATCCCATCCTGGGGAAAATAAGCAGTCATAGTCTCTGGTGGGACCCACGGGGTCTAGAAGGAAAAGGAGGCAGGTTTACCTCACAGGGCAGGGGGTATGGACCACTCAAGCCTCTGATTAAGTGTTTGCTGTATCAAAAATGTGCTATCAAAGAGTTGTGACCACTGGACTTACTCTATATTGTGTTAGTAATGCAAGTGGATTTAGCAACACATATCTATATCAGGCATGCAATTTATTTGCATTTATTGAGCCTTATCCTGCCTCCAATTGGATATTTACAATACCAACCTGAGTATTTCTGTTCAGACATTGTTTGCTTCTATGTGACTGAACAATCCTCATGAAATAATGGAGAAAAAAATCACCCCTTATTTTTAGCACTTTCTTTCTGTAGAGAACTTGGTTAGAAGAGGTTGGCATAATCAACTCAGCATCTCTGCTCCACCCACATTGTAAGGTTACCATACAAATGAAATCACAAGTTGGACACACATTTGTTCCTTCAAGAAATAAATGCCCCCCAAATGCCGTCTGCTGCCACAGCAAGAGGATTTTAAGCTTCTGCTTTTCAACAACAGGAAGAGGAAAACCCACAAAAGAAGGAAAATCAGAGTGAAAGCCTTCTCAGGGGAACGTACGCTGCAGGAGTTTACAGAGTAGAGAGCAATTTCAGGACAGGGGCTCTTTGGGGTTGTGCAGAAGGGCATCTCTCCCCTTCCTCTCCTATGAGGGGTACAGCAGCCTCCCAGAGCACCCCCTCCCATGGGTGTACCCGTTGGAGCACCCCGCCAGCCCCCAGCACACACAGTGCCTGCAGCTGGCACGTCCACCTCGCTCACGTTACTGTCACACGTACACACCAAGCTCGTGCTGGAAGAAAACTTAAGTTTAGAAGATACATGAAATCTGTTGTTGCTACTGTTTGGGGTTTTTTTAAAGTAAATTACATTTAATGAAAATACCTAAGACACAAAGTACCTTGTTTTCATTTATATTAGCAACTATGGTTGCTAATTAAAGCAATACCAAAATAATTATGTCAGAGTACAAAAATACACATATTTCTCCATGCCAGAAAAATAAGATTATGACCTCCAGTCATAGTTCTAGAAGAGATAGTGCTTTACTAATACTTTGACAGGGCTTAATCAGCATGCATATGAGAGAGAACTGTGTACCTTTTGATGTATGGTGCAGGACACTATGTCACTTAAAGATGTAGAGAGAGATCTCAACAGTCCTTTTCTTAGAGTTGCAACACAATTAGCCAAAGAATCAGCTTCAAGTGATCTCACATTCCTCCCTTTCTTTTGTTTTTCAAATCTTCTTTGTATGTTAAAATATAGTCCCTGATTCTGTTGGTATGGATTTTCTTTGCCTAGTGCTTTCATATAGATTCATCTTTGACCATTTACACAGGGAAGCACTCATTGGACAAGACTGATTTCCTGCAACAAACTAAATAGACTTTTTTTAAGAAAAAAAAAACCAAACCAAACCACACACATCCCCCACAGAAGCTAATTCATGCAGCATGACTCTTTGAATAAGACTACAGACTATAAGTCTAGAAATACACAAGTGTTGGAAGTGGCACAAAAGATCCTTGCAAACACTTCTGATTGATTAATTCAGCAGGGTAGCACAGTGTAAATGATTGATTTTCGTCTACCAGACCTCCCTCTGACCTTTGCAGAGACTCTGTTGATCAGTACTTGAATGGACAAGTTTGAATACAAATGGCAATATGACAATAGCACCCAAATTCCTTAAAGCAAAGTTTTCCCATAATTTTCATATATCAAATTGGCTGCAAGAGATTAAAGATGCCCCAAAGACCAAAGCATTTTAAAAAGAATGTATCTTTCAAATAGTGACAACATTAATGTCAGTAGTAATGACTGATCTCAAGTGACTGATCTGATTGACAAATAATAGGTGACTGTATTCTTCTGAGATAATGATGAGGCATAATAAACATGATGATAAGGACTATTAGAAAGGGTAGATAAACCACAGCAGTAGATTTTTTTCAAGGTCATCAAGTTAGTTTCCTGGTTTAGCTGGATTTGATGCAGCCTTCACAAACCAAACCATGAGTGTGTACGTTACCAATGCCTACTTACACTTCAGCTGCCCTTACTTTGCCAATCAAAGTAAAAAATGTTAGTGACATGGGCCAATATTTCTGCTGCTCAGCTAGAGTTTGAGGGGCAGGTGATAACTGCACTGGTAACATAAAATCATGAAATACCAACATGAAAAATGAGAAGGACTATTTGTAGGTACTTGATCCTTCAGGCTTGGCTCGGGCAAGCTCCTGCTGCAGCTCCGACCCACCTTCAGAAGCCATGCAGACCTGCTGCAAAGAGACGTGGTTTTACTGCCCTTCCTTCAGGAGGATAACACTTGAACACAGATTGTGATTTTAGAAATAATCACTTCATTGTGCTTCCAGCGTATTCGTGTGAAATATTGACATGCTGATGGCAGAGGAGAGGCAGGTGGTGACTGTGAAGCAGCCCCTTGCTCCATGGGAGGAGGATCACCGCTGTCTCCTGCCCTGAAGGAAACCTCTTCTTGCTGAATTTAGGATTTTTTGGAAGCTGCTTTGCTTCCCCTGGCCCCTGTCCTGAGCCAGGGCTATGGGGGTGACATGGATTTCACGCATGGACATCTGCAGGCACAGTTGATTGGTTGAGGGCTCAGCAGGGTAAGCAGGACACAACTCGGCCCCTGATTTGAGAGGGAAGGCAGCCTTTCACTTTCATGACATCCCCAATATGATGTTAAAGACATGGCTTACTTGTGCTTGGTGGGACATGCCTAGAGTGCTGAGTGCCACAGGAGCACTGCATGCAAACTTGAGCTCATCAAAGGTATTTATGTACCTTCTGCTGGTATTTGCAAAGGGACTTCAGTACTCCAACATCTTGTGAGGGTCTAAACCTGCTAATGTAGTTTCTTTTCCCAGCTTCCAGTGGTGGCTGGCATTGATCAGCTCAGCTGTATTGTCAGACCAAACCTGTGCCATCAGGCCCTGCAACTGCAGAAAATTTCACTAAAAAATTACACGTGTTTCTTCAGATATCATGGTTGGGACTTATTCAGTCTGGCTGGGACTCAGTTTTATATGCATTTGTCTTAAAATTTACCAGCTTGTTCTCTGGAATCTCAGCTCTTATTTATATTTGTGTTCAAAATCTCCTACCCTTGTGACTGTAAAGTAAACTGTTAAATTATTCACAAAATGTAACCAAGCAGCAATATCTGCCCAAGATATGAGCTACTTGAGGGAGGTGTCAGTACAGACATTCCCAGTGAGCACCAAGTGGTCCTCTCGCTGCTACCCCACAGCCTACAGAAATGCACAGCAAAGAAGGGGAGAGGATCACCCCGTATGCACCTAAAAGTGTTTACGAGCAAATGACCTAAGCAGACAGCATTTCACTTTGGAGCAAGGAGCGGCATCTCCTGGAGAAGTTCATCTTTCCCCTCCATCAGCTGGCCCATCAGCCAGGAGGGAAGGATAGCATGGCAGGCTCAAGTAGGACCACTCCGGACTGGGAACCAAGTGTATCACATGGTGATTCTCCCTAATCATCTGCTGCCTTTCGCTGTGGTTGTTGGTCACTGGGGGGAGGTGGTCCACATAGCTGTGATGCTTTTCTCCTTATCTTCTACCCCCTAACATCTTACAGCTTTTCAGCTGCATGTCAGAGGGAGCCCAGGCTTGCTGGGCTGGACTGACTATTTTGGCATTCCACCCGCGTATTGCACAGAAACAGTATTTTTGTGCAATCTCCCTTTAGGTCCTTCTTGCTAGGGCCATGGCAGCACACCTCTCATTATTCAGTGTCTCTGTCTTCTTGGGGTTGTAATAATGTCTTACCCTCTCCCCGACCCCCCCCCATTACAGCTGCATAGGAAGCACCACTAAAGTACACGCCTGAGTCAAGTATTGCTAGTCCCTGTTAGCAGTCCAACACATTCATGGAATTGTACACAGGGCAACTGGAAATGGCTTAACCTAGCCTATTACCACAAGCAGAGTGTTAATGAGCAATAATTAGTTCACTCAAGAGCTGTGGGCTTACCTCATGTGCTTAAAAAGGGGTGAGTTTCTAATATAATGCCTGTTTTCATTACAGAGATATCATCAGCTAGAGCTCATCTCAGCATCCAGAAGATGTTGCAGTTTCCTTTGCTGAAAAAGTTGCTGAAATACTTCAGTGTTTCTAAAGATCTGACTGTATTAAAAAGACCCCATATGCATGTACAGGTAAAATATTAATTACATAAGTTTTAAACCATACTGGATTTATCCAGCACTCTTGCACTAGGAAAGCAAAGGAAATACAAGCAATTGCAGGCAAACTGAATTGCTCTGCTTATGTTTTTCTGAGAAGTTTTTTTACACTTCAAGGTGATTTGACATTTTTGGGTTAGACTTTAGGAAGTTAGTGTGGGAGCCTGGCTTTGTACTGCCGCTCCAAACAAGAAACAATTCAATTATGCATCAGCCCACTCCTTCCCCAAAACTAAACCCTCTCAGATCCTGAACTCCCTTCGGCACGGGTTTTAAATAGAAAGGATAAGTAGGGTAAAGCTGGTTCTGGGAGCTACTTTATTTTCCATATTTTCCACCAGACAAGTCCTCTGACCTGGCCAGGCTCTCAGGTCCCTGGCTGTGTTTTTCTCCTGATGGGAGACGCTGACCTCCTCCTGCTCTGTGGATGATCAGGAGTAGGAAGCAGAGACACTTCTGCACTGCAAAGCTCTCCTCTGTAACTGGGTCTATCCACTACTGTGCCATGATTTGGTGAATGTGACAGACATTTTAATATAAGGGTTCAAGTTTTATCTCAGATTTTATATTAACTAAAAAGGCCTAATTTCACTGAAGTGTGCTTGTGTGAAAGCATTATAAGTCTGTTCATCCTATGCAAAAGTATTTAGCAGTTACTCCTGCTAAGCAGTTTTGCAAACTTGGTGACAAGCTTATTGCTATTATTTTACTGAACACTATTTCCTTAATACTTGGAATATGATAATCTTTTTTCAGTTTTGTCTTATTGGTCTAAAATTTGGATGTTAAAAACAAAATTGGAAATTTGAGCTTAATTTCTGTGCTAGCTTGCATTCAGAGAATTTATCCCAGCAATTTGACTTTTGCATCAGAGCAAGTGGTGTAACATTTTTGAAAGTGGAGAGTTTTGCTTGTCACATACATGAAAGCACTTTTTGGTGGGTATGTTGGAGAACAACTGATAGGAAAATTGGAAGCAACAAGAGCTCACTTCAGAAAATTTGGCAACTCTAAGTAAAATGAAGAATACGTTTCCATTTTAATAGTGCAACAGTAAGATTTCACTGGAGGTCTGTATTCCTCACAGAATTTGTGTGATGCATACTGATATTCCCTAAGCTGTCCATCACTTAGAAAGTAGCTCCTTTCTGTTATTTAATACAGATGCTTTACAAATACTTCTGTAATTTGGTTTCTCCTCAAGAGAAACACCCCACTCTTGCTGAGCTACTGGAGCTCAGCTGTGGGTGACTACAGCCCACACTGACTTTTGAAGGTGACTTGCAAAGAAGACTTCAGGATCAGGTGGCTTTGATGGAAAGCTGCCACCAGCACTCGGAAGCCTTGACAAATGCAACTGCTGCCTATGGCACAGGATCGTAATCCACAAGACATTAAAAACCATTTCATCATAAACACCATGCCATAGTGTCTACCTCAATTACATACTTATCTTTCTTGAGTTTAAGTCTTCATCTGACAAGACCTAAGTTTGGTTCTTTCTGATCTTTTAAAATATAAGTTACATGCTTTTATGTGGACTTCTCAAACCAGATGCTCAGGGTAGTGACCACTCTGTGCCTGGTGACTGTACAAATGCTTTTAAGGTTCTTATGTATCTTTGCATTTCTTTAGCCCCGGTGTCCTCCACTCCGCAGGCATAATCTGTTGTTCCTTTTCATCACTTTCTCTTTGCTCTTCAGCTTAATTTTCCAACATGTCACTCCTTGCTCAGATCAAAAGGATTAACAGAGCTAAAAAGCTTAAGTAAAGCAGTCATTATATTTGGCATAGGTTCTTTAATGCCTGTGCTGTGGACACTGTAACCACTCTGTTTAAATGACCAGCTCATTATTTTTTTCAGCTGACTGCTAAACCCTTATCTATTTCCAAAAAAATAGGGTCGAAACCCTCTTTAGAAGATCACTATGAGGGGGATTTATCTTGACTGATTTTATCCATCTAGAAATTTTGGGTCTAGCCTAAGCCCATACTATTTTCAGGGAGGAGAGCGGAGGAACCATGGATCATCAGAGGGTAATTTAGCAGGAGGCAGTGGTATAGCAGTACAGAATGTCTAGATTGCTCCATTCCCTTCATCCTCAGAGCAGGAGCTGAGGGTGTTATGAGGGTGTTAGGCTCAGACCTGGAGGCTGTGTCCCTCTGCTTGGGACAAGATGCTGTGGGGCAGTTCCCATCTCCCCCGTATAGCTTAAGGCTCACACACCTCCTCAAAGTACTTTTAAGTGGGGTTTAAGGGAGATTGGCCCTAGGCCCACTTGGGGATTTAATTCCTTTGGATTTTATGTAAGCGGTTACCAAAGCTATTTAGCACAAGACATTGTAACAAGGTAATGTAACCTGTGCTGAAGATGTGGAGCTTGTGGGTTTTCCAGATGTTCAGCAGAACAGTGAAGTCCTCACTTTATGAGCGTAACAGTTTTAATGAAAAAAAAAAAAAAAGGGGGGGGGAAACATTTGGCTGTTGGACAGACTTATTTCCTTACACTGCCCTTAGTTTTTGTCAAGTATTGTTTCATGACCAAATGAAACTTGTTGCAAGTCCCACAAGTGGTAGAATTTTAGTGGCTGAACACCTTCCTTCCATCCAGCAATTGTCTCCTAAGGTCAAGGCATCTTTGACAAAGCTTCACAGGACATCCGTAAGCTTTAGTTGTATGAGAGTGTGGAGCAGTAATGCCATCACAACAAGAGCTGTTGCATCAGCATGATACTTTTTAACTGATGCTGAGCATAAGACCGCTATCACTCTGCATGAGAGTTATGACATTTGCTGATAATTCAGCTGAGAATTGCTAAAGTTTTGTTGTATCCAAAAGGATGGAATGGAGGGGGTTTATATGCTGTCTATAACTACAAAACAGAGTACAACCCTCCAAAGGAAGGGGGAAAGCACAACAAACAAAATAACTATTGCTATTGGTTTAAGTCAAAAAAGTCTTTTTCTGTCTTGCTCTGGCAATTGCAATTATTACCCATTTCCTAGGAATTCTTAATATTGACACCTGTGAATTATTACATGTTACACAAATGTTATCTACTACAATTTCATTGCCAATTGCCCTGCCAGGGGTCTGCTGCAGCCTCACCATTAAGCTGTCCCGTTCCCTAGCTGTAATGAGTAATAATGACAAAGCAGTTCCAGCTTCTCTGAAACACACCTAAAAAGGAATGGTTAGGGGTGTGATATTAAGAAAAACAAAATAAACTATGCAAATGTTCTTGAGGTTGTTTTCAAAGACTTATTGATGTGAAATTGTCAGTATTTTAGTTGGTATTCAAAACATACCTAGAAACCCATTATGATTTTCAAGTCACTGGAGGATCGAGTCTAAGCATTGCACGGGTACAGAGCTAACAAAGGCTTGGTGGGAAGAGGTTTTGCACAGCAATGGGTGAACATTAGTCATACTTGCATATTCTTTCCACACGTTAAAGGTCTGAGCAGACAAAGAACTGTGCCCTGGATGGTTTTGAAATCCATCAATTTCCGTCAGTCCTGAATGGACCCCTTGGAGTGGAAAGGCTCTTAGCCCACGTAAGTATCACAGTGCTGCACGGGGTGTCGTGCTGCTGGGTATGTTACAGTATGTTTTCCAAATAACATTTCCCTGAGGTAAGAGGCAAAATATAGACCTTGTATCCAATATTGCATAAAGGCTACTCCCCTGCAGGAAAGCAACCTCATCCTCCCTTTCCAAAACAAAACCACAATTTAAAACTGCGTTATTACCAAGAATGAGCAGGACATACAACGCACTTTCTTTAAATTGACATTTAAGGGTAGTTTAAAGCCAGGCCCTTCTATTAGCTTATAGGATATTAGTTCCATTTACAAATATGAACTATATTTCTGTTCTGCTTTCCCTGACACCAGTGACTTGTATAAATACTTTTTTTTTTTCCTATGAAGGAATTACACGTACCATGAAATATTGTAGGTTTTGATATTGTGTATGCAGTTTATATGCAAATTGAGCTTTTGCTTTCTTTTTTTTCCAGATGACATTTTTACTCCTGGTTTCTTGCTTTTCTCTTAGTTTTGGTGGCAATTAATTTTTTTTCACTTGAAAACAAATTGAAATACAGACATTTTCCTGTCTAAATTGCACAGCCAGTTTGAAGCAGAAGTAATAAAGGGCTGTTCACAACATTACTCTAGTAGGCCTTGCTGGTGAGGAGAAAAGGTGCCTAACAATGAATACTTAATGAGATTTGATCAAAGCTCACCATCGATTCTTTGCCCTAAAGGTTACAGGTTGTGAAAGCTACATTGGCACCAGAAGGATACAGCTTTTTAGGCTCACCCTTGCTGGGCAAATGCTATGGCTGGACCCCTGATACCTGGCAATGCCTTAGGATGGGTTTGTGGTGGTGACAGGCAGTGCTGCCAAAGGCTGGACCCAGACCTGGACCCAAACCCAGACCCAGACGCATCTCTCCCACAGTGCCATGGGTGGCTGGGACTCGTGGGATAAATGTGTAGATAGGCCCCCCCGTGTCTTGCCTTCCAGCCCCAGCTGGGATTATGTCTCTAAACAAGTCACTTAACGTTTCTGATGCAGCTTCCCCACCTCTTCCCTTTCACCAAATGCTTACAGTGATTCATGAAGTGGTACAGATGGGTCCAACCCAGCAGAATAGCTGTAGAGACCACCCAAGACCAGGGGACCTTGCAACCTCTGAGCACTAAGCTAGCATGGCAAGCCAGCAAACGCCATCCAAAATGCTCCTCAGTAACACAGCCAGCAGAATTTCCCAATTTGCCATCCTTCATCAGGGACATACAATCCTTTTTCTCTGTGTGAAGTCCTATGGTTTTTGTGCAAAGTTTCAGGAAAGCCCAGAGGAACCTCCTCCACACAGATCGCCAGGGCTTTAACATGTGTTGGAGGCCTAAAGCCAAGTACATTTTGGGGAGTAGCAGCAAACAGCTGCTTTTCAGACTCTTCCCAGTACAGTCGGGAACACTCTTCCCAACAAGTCTTAAACTTGCTCCATTCAGTTATTACTAGCATGATTCAAACTCAGCTTCCAACCCTGGCGTGAGAAGAACTTTGTAGCCTGCTTTCCTAAGGAAACATTGTACATGTGATGACATTCAGATCATGAATATGGTCATGAATATTTTTTAAACCACTGGCCAGCTTCAATCACCCTAGCATCCAGGCAGCAATCTTGGAGACCCAAAGTTCCTACAAGATTCATGAACCAGATGTGGCTGGGCCAAGAGAAATGAAAGAAAAAGCAGGTCAACCTGTATGAGACCCCAGAGAACCCAGGGAGAGGGAGATGCTGTGGATGCCCCACTCCAGGAGAGCTTCACAATGTTTTTCGTCTGTGTGGACACAGGAGCATCCAGCAGGGAAGCAGATTTCATTAGTTCCAGTATCGGTTTTCACAGCAGCATCATGAACTCACACTCTCTGTCCAATGTCTCCCACAGTACTGGAATCAGCCCTCGCTGCGACGTGAAAATGGAGAGCCAATTCTGACAATGTCAAAAGCCTCTCAGAGGGCTGCTCTGGCATGAGCTCAGTTGCTTTCCTTCAGCTGGAGGGACAGCCACATCCAGTGAGGCAGCAAGGAGAGCATTGCTGTCTGTTTGAAAATGTGCCTTTGTTCAAAGCAGTGTTTTTGCCATGAGCACACATGCCTGCAGGGAGCTTCCTTCAGGGACTCAGCTGTCAAATGGGGCCACAAGGGCAGGCACAGGAGGACTGCAAAGTCCCCCAGCTGTTCCTTTGAATAATTGCTTTAACAAGAAGGCACAGTGACACCCTGTGCTCACAGCAACTTCGGAAACCAGCCAGCACTAGTTTCCTTACCAATTTTTTTTTTTTTTTTTAGTTATAAACTGCACATTTATAAACAGAAGAGTAGCACATCTCCTGTAACAGCAAGAGTTTTGCTGCAGTGCCTCAGCAGAAGGCAGCTAGGGAGGACAACCTGAGTCTGGACTTGCAAGAAGCAGACCCACAAGACTGGCCTCAGCACAGGTGTGATTAGTATCTTTCAGACTCATTAAGAAATTTAAAATATATATTTTTTCCCCCTTTTTCTTTCTGTTCAGTGCAGCAATGTTTCCCTAAGACAGAGGCAAGATAAAAAGACAGACTTGGAGAGATGTGCAAAGATAGCACTACTGTCAAACAAAGAAACCTCCTTGAATTATTCAGGGTATCTGCCATTCTCAAATTTCCCATTCTTACAGCTTGAGCTAAGTCTTGCTGCATGCATTTGCCAGTAGTTCTTATTAACTCAGGGGACAGCCCGAATAAGGAACATACGTATTCACAGGATAATTAATGTCTGAAGTGAATGTTGTGGTAAGAAGTTTCCATATACATTCCCAAACTATCTGCCAAATGCATATTTGTAAAGAGTAGTGAATTTCAAATGGAAAAGGTAAATGGAATCTTAAGTACACATGAAACAGAACTGCTGGCTTTTTTATACGTCATTAACAACTAGAAAATTGATCATAAAGCTGTGGCACACCAAAATACTCGCAGAGCTGCAAGCATCAAAAACCAGAGAGCAACTGAGCACAGCCAACCAACAACTAGGAAGAGCAGACTTTCTGACATCTACCAGTAATATTTTGGTTCTGAAAGATAAACTGGAGTTGAATTCATCACAAAACAATATTTAAGAAGCTGTGAGATCTGGATGTCCATGCTGCAATGCTATGAGTTAGAAAAATTCAAATGGACCCTGGTATCTCCATGGATAAACTAGGATAGTGAAATGACATGATGGGCAGAGGTGTTGAGAGACAGCGTGCTCATTTTATCATATTTATCCTTTTGCAGTGTGCTCTGAATCACATTCTCATTCCAAGATCCCTTTTACAATATATCAGCCCCTTGATAGGGTAGAGGATGCTTCCAGCCCAGCCCTTCCTTCTGAGCCACTGCATTCCATCTCCTTAGGAGTGATTAGAAGCTACAGATGCCTGAACCAAAGAAATCTTCTGTTTACCCAGTTTGTCATGGATGCATTACCCTTGTTGAGTCTCTGCAGAACCACTGGCAGCATTTCTCTCCGAGGTGCCAGCTGAAAGGGAGCCTGAATAAGTCAGCTAGAAGTGGCTGGATCTCCACACAGTGGCACCCACTGCAGTATATAAGGTCTGTCATGGAAGGTAAGCAAACTACCTCCGGTAAAACCATGGTGAAATGGTGAATAATGTACCCCAGCAACTTGCAGCAAGGCTATATATACATTAGCTCAGTGATGTGCATGGCTTCCATCAGCCAAAGAAGCGGGAAGGCTCAGGGCATTGTCTGCACTGTGACATTTCATAAGCCACTGATCAGGTTATGTTCCTTTCAATCAAACCTTTTCAATTCCTGCAGCTGGTCAAAAAAAGAGGGCGGTATTATTCTGCATTTCCCCATATTCCCATTTCCAACACTCAAACCATCCCCTCTCAAAACTCTCTTAGAAAGGTGAAAAAGTGTCTAGCCGTGTTAGGA
>NW_010105757.1:21611-21867 GCF_000699245.1 Pterocles gutturalis | reverse complement strand
CCCTCCCGCCATGCCCTCAGCAGCCAAGCAAAGAGACCTGGACCTGGGGATGGGCTCTGGTGGGCTGCAGGACCCTGCTCTGTGCTGGCCCATCCGTGTGGCGGGATGGGTGCAAGCAGGCAATGGAGAGGGCACGGGACAGCTAAGGGGGAAGGGGCCGCAGGGGGATCGGACACCATACTTACTGCAGAACCGCCGCCGCCGGGCCCCATGTCGCCAGAGCCGCTTCCGCACCCCGTGCAGGCCTGGGGGACGG
>NW_010105757.1:0-21529 GCF_000699245.1 Pterocles gutturalis | reverse complement strand
CCCCCGGGCCCCCGGGGGGAGGCGGTAGTCAGCTGCCGAGGCCCTGCTGTCCCTCCGTCGCCATGCCATGTTTTATGCATGAAGGCAATGGCACGTAATTTCATCCTGATTGTCCACGCCCAGTGCATATGTGAGCTCCTGCGACACGGAGGAGCCACGGCACGGGTCCCTGGGGAGAGCAGGCTCAGGGGGAGGCGAGGAGCCTGCAGCACTCCCAGGGTGGGGGAAGGCGCCCATGAGACACAAGGGGCCTTTTTCAGCCCCCACAGTATTGGATGAAGTTCACCCACCTGCAGGTCTACAGGCACTGCGCTCCGTGTGGACCCTGGAGCAGGAAGAGATTCAGGGATATCAGGATGCCGTACAGAAACCCACTCTGGTCACAGAACCATGGCCTGTCTTTGGAACCTCACCCCCACTGCCGCGAGGTGAGGAGACAGGGGTGCTGAGAGTGTTTGAGCGCAACAAAGCTTTAGCATGTCCATGTCAGTACTGCACTGGCAGAGGCAGGTCAGCATTTCTTACCTATATTCTAGCTTCATTTTTGATATTACAGTAATCCCCAGAGTGCCACTCATCACCCTGCCACCGCTGTCCGAGGCACTTCTTCTGTAATGTGACAAAATGACCTCTCCACTCATGAGATGATGATTTAGGCCCCTGATCTCGTACCCATAAGCTTTGCCTCAGCAAACATATTTGTATTTCTTTACTTAAATCTTCCCTACATCTCAAGAAAGAGGTTACTGTACACGCACACCCTTTACCAGGTAAGAGCAAAGCTGAGAAGTGGGTCTGGAGCACAGGAGCTGTGCTGCATGCCCATAGGCAGTGTCCTGCCCAGACACCAGACCCCTGAAGCCTTTCCCGATGGCAGGTCCTCCTGTGAGACCACTGCTGTCTGGACAGGGAGCAGCAAGCCCTGCCACATGCGCCAGCGTAACTGGAGAGTGGTAGCTGGCGGGGTTTCAGGTTTCTTTGCCATTTGAATCTCATAGTAGGGTCATCCAAAGGGCCATCATCAATTTTTTTTTGTCTGACGTAGGCAGGTAAATTTTGCACTCTCATTGCAATGATAGATAAAACCCAACAGATGCATTTGAGCTTTATTTTAAAGTTCGTTGGATTCATTCCGGCTTAGGCTAAAAGTAGTATTTTGAATCCCCATTGAGAATATGAAAAACTCAGTGACATTTGCACCTGAAGTCTGTGTTAAAGCTCATGCATAGCTCATGCACACTGGGAATTCACACTGGATTCAGTATGACACCCCCAAACAGTCTGGAAATTTAAAACCAAAACCACAAATCACTCTCAAGGGAAGATATGAAATTCCACAGAACCCCATCACATTTTGCCAAACATCAGTCATGTCAGATTATTCATTTGGAGCTGATCGGAAATGAAAGTAAAGGGTGGTGTAGAAACACTTCTAAAAAACATGAAGAATTTGCTTTGAGTCTTGTGTCATTGTGCAATAATTTCATTTGGAGGCCAGTCAGAGACAATTAGCCATGTGCCGTGGTAGACAACACTGCTGGCATAACAGGGAGCAGACAACCCAGGTTATTTTCTCCACCAACATGGTTCTGGTATGCGAATGGGCACCATCACCTATTTCTCTATCTCATCATATGATGCTTTGGGTCTGCCGAGACCATTGCTGTACCAGACTGGAAGGGATTCCTGGATCACCACATCCATTCTCCAGATGCCTTAGGCAATTCCACAATGTTTCCAGCCTTTAATACATTATATCTCAGATTAGGCTTCCTGCCCTCTTGCCCATCCTTGGAGAAGAGAGAAATACTGGTTGAGGTGACTGTAAGTGGTGAAGAGTCACTTTTTGGTTAGAATTCAGCACAGCTGTGTCATCAGTTATTTGCAATGACTCTGATACACATAATTTACAGAAATAAATGAAATATAACAGCAGGTATGTGTGGGCTGGATATAGAAATTAGATCTGAAAGGAGAAAGGTATGATGGCTTTGTTGTATTTTATGCTTAAGTAGTGCTTGTAATTGTATTTTTAGAATTGTACAGACAAATAAATAAGAATAATATAAGAGACTAGCTATGTAGCATTCACCTTTGCATGTTTAAGGAAAATACATTACAATGACATTACGATGACAAGTATATTTGTGCTGATGATAGCTTGTTTTCTTCAGTATTTGATGTTTGTCCTCCTCCTTTTTTGTTCTTTTTTGAACACAAAAACATCTAAGCTTAGAATAAGGTATTTATAGATGTATTTTTACCTTAGAGTAGGCAGAAGTCACTATTTTATTTTTACATTTGATTGCTTCCAATTCATTATTATTTTCTTCATAACATTCTGGATGATTTGCATGCAGTCATCTGACACCAAAGTGCAAAGGAGACATTCAGAAAGGCTTAATTATGCACATCATTTTCTACCCCCACCACATTCAGTTTTCTTCCAAGTCATTTTCTGTAAATGGACGATGACATGCCAGAGTCACAAGGCAGAGCACCCAGTACATGTGTCTTTCTCCATTTTACTTTAAAATCTTGGTGGAGAGGAAGAGACATGCAGTTGCACAACAGAAATAGGAACTGCTGAGCCAGTTTGCACCCAGTCATGTTGCTCCTGTAACTCCAATCAGTGTGAAAAACCGTGGCAACAGCCTTCAGTCACCACAAAGTTTCCAAGGTTAAATACAATCTCTCAATCTGATGCTCATCATTGACCTTCCAGCGCAATGAGGTTTTCTAGCGGCTGCTGCTATTCCTCTAGAAAGACAGAGACCTCCTGCAGATAGTGATGGATACAAATTGGTGCCTGAAGCCCTGACATGTGGCTCTACTGTTTTTTTTCCCTAACATGCTACTGATAAACACAGTTAATGAACCTTTTCCATCAGCAGAGGGGGTCTGCTGTGGGGCTACGTTTCCCCACTTCTTTTAGAGGCTTTGAGATGCTCTGATTTCAATATAAACAATAATTTTTCAAGCTAGCAAACTACAAGCCCGATAAATGTCAGAGCATTGCACTTCGGCATGTCAGATGCCCACTTTGATGTACAGTGGAATTCAATCTTATTTAATGCTTGAAAGCTGTTGATAAGGTATAGGGATGTTAGTGGATGTCAAGAGTACACAGTGTAGCATTTCAAGGAGAACCTCCACTTAAGCCCCTCACTCCGTGTACTTTCGTGCAATGATTCAGTTAGTTAAATCACTAGGTAACAGGCTTTATAAATACTGTATGGGAAAAATAAAAGTCAGCATTGGTAGCTCAGGATACAACCCTGGTTGCTCAGCTTTTATAGTGCAGTGCAGTCCTGTGCTGTTCTTGTGCCACCTACTGACCAGTTCCTCCTAACTTAATTCATAGTTTCTCTAAATGGAACATTTTCCAGTTCATTTTTAAATGTAAATATTTGATGTTGGATTTTGCCCAAGCAGTTAATAGCTAGTGAATACAGTGAGTCTTCATGCCTTTAATAATAAGCTGTAATTTAGAGCTGAACCACCATATCCTGCACTAGCTGGCTCAGTGCAAGAGGGATGGGATGGGATGGGATGGGATGGGATGGTCTGTGTTATCCAGCATGTCAGATTTGACAGTGCCTTCTGTCTTTAAATACGTAATTCCCTGGTGAAGTCATTATGATTGCACACATGTTCAAAAGCAGCAGCTACCTGGACAGTTTGCTTTCTGTCCATATGTGCTTTTCCTGACGTGGCCAAGATACAGGCAGGGGTTGACCTCTCATTCCCATATCAGGGAGAGGTACTGAAATGCAGGCTGCAGGTCCTCACCCCCTGGGTGTGCTGACAGAGAAGTAGTTTTCTTTCGGCTTTCCAATCCCCTGAAATGAGGAACTACCCCTCACAAGTAAGAAAATACTTTCAACTTTGTTATCAAAATTCAAGGTGATCATTTGGATGTGTGTCTCCTTCCTGGGACATTCCTGAAGTGCATACAGGGTGGAAAACATGTACCCTACTTTACCTGTAAAGCTATTTGTTTGCACCTATCTTGGGTATATACACCACAGGTTGTCCTAACACTATGAGTTGCTCTGCCAGCTGGTGAAATTGTGGCTTTAACAATTGTCAGTAGGCTGGACATTGCTATTGCTCTGCAAACATTTCTGATAGCCACTGTGGCAGTTAACCTCTGAAGGGTTCAGTTTAAAAAGAGTTATTCCAGCCCCCATCTGAGAAGTGACTGAAACCTGTGAAGAGTGATATATGGCTGTGACAAGCCTGGGATTGAGGACCTTAGATGACTGTGGCATCAATAAGTAATTTCTCCAGAATAACAGCATTAGTGGACTATTAGAACATCTAGTCCTTCCAGAGCTTCTCCTAAGGAAAAGGGTGATCAGAATGGTGCCCTTTTCTACATACGGTCTTAAATTACCACTTTGCTCTGGGGCCAAATCAACCTTGGCCAGGCCAGGGCAAGACACTGGAAAGTTGCTTCCAGTTGCAGCCTCTGCCTCCCACTTGCTCTCTCCTCCAGCTGCACATTTCACTGGGGCCACGACCTCACTGTGTATTTTTAAATATGTGGAAAATATGCTTTCAACTTTCTTTGTTGCTAAATGGGCTGCCTCTTGCAACTCTTTATTCAGTAGAAAGCTAAAAATCGGAAGATGATAGCTTCTTCACCCTGATTTAAAGCATGGTGGAAATTTCATATACTCTTTAAAGAAGGATGGCAAAGGGATCCATACCACATAAATTTTGTGTTTGGGGACACAATATTTTCTTTTTAATTATTTAAAGTTCAGTATGTGATTTTAATTTTTTTTTCCCTTGCTTTTTATTTCTTGGCCTATGGGCAATTCCTTCTAAAATTAATTGGATTAATCATTCCAGAAATTTCAACTCGATGATCACGTATTTACTAAATATTTTTAGAAACAATTTCAGATACTGGCAAGCATTTGGATTATGTTACCAATAAGCTTGGCACACCATTTTAGTGGACGAAATTTTCTCAAATAACGATGATAGCCTTCTTATTCCAGGCTCAACTATCCCTCAGGTACCCTCTCCAGACAGGACCTGCCACAAAGCATCAAGTATTTAGGATTTAGAAATAAACTGACATTTCCCACTTGTATACATAGATTTGAGTCAGAAACACTACAGGAAGCTCACCTCTCACAAAAACCCCCCCCAAACCTTTCAGAATAGGTTGCTGGCCCAGAATAACAGCAGGACACAGAACAGTCACGCCTCTTGAAATATTTATCTTAGCATTTTTCCCACCAAACATTGAAAATACAGCTGCACCACTTATGGGTCAATAAATAAATACTGTACTCAAGGCACAGTTCCGTTGTTTCCTTAATTTTTTCCTAAACTTCCCTGTTTTCACTTGCAGAGAGGTACCTGGTACAGTAAAGCCTGCTCATTGAGCCAGGCTTTCGGGCTATCCAGACTTTCACAGGTGTGAAAACTAAACCAGCTGCTAAACCCTTTCACAGGGTGGATAAACTCACTGTGGATGGGATTGTGTTTCTGTAAAGGAGGATGTCTAAAATGGGAACTGCTGTGAGAGTGGAGCTCATATGGAAGCTCCCAGCATGACCTTACCGTTGTCTTCCTCCTTGAAAAGATGTACCCAAGCAAAACACCAAAAAGTACACAACAGAGTTGTATCTGGCAAGAACATTTTGAACACTTTATTGCAATGAGATTGTAGCTATGTTTTACTTAGATAAGAAGTAGGTTTCACTGTAAAAGGCTCTTAACCAAGAACAAGTATGCTTTTAAAGTGATATCCATTCCCAAATTTACTGAGCTGCTTTCTGTTGTTTCCTGTGAAGCCTGCTCCCTTACTTATTTATGTAAAGTATAATTTCTGAGAGAAGAAGTAGGTTTCACTGTAAAAGGCTCTTAACCAAGAACAAGTATGCTTTTAAAGTGATATCCATTCCCAAATTTACTGAGCTGCTTTCTGTTGTTTCCTGTGAAGTCTGCTCCCTTCTGAGAGTCCTTTTAAATAATCTCTTCTATTAATTTCATCTCATATTTCCTGCTTTTAGCTCTACTTAGTATTTTCCTAAATATATTTTCTCTTCTTACTCTTTTAAAATATGCATTGATTGTTAACACCTCAGTGTTTTCCATGGCCCTGACTGTATTTTTATTCTTCTTCATCCTTTCTCTTTGAAGTTACTTTTTGGCAGTTGTGGCTCCAGCAGCAAACACAGCATGCCAGGAGCTTCACAAGGGCTGTATGGGCCAGAACTTTATGTCCGTCTCTATAGTTATGCTTTTGCAAGCACTGTGGTATATAGTCCTGTATCACAAAAGAAGCTCACACTTTGTTTTCCAGTTGTGAAAATTTACTTTCTGTAAGGAAATGTATTTATTTGCATTTTGATTTCATGTTTATATAAAAGTGATTATAGTAAATAAAAAAATTTATGTAAAAGTGATTATAATTTTTAATATCCCATAGAATAAGGAATGGTTAGATACCTCATATAGCTATAACATATCTAGTTACCTCAAACCAGAAAAAGAGGTAACACAGACTATTAATAAGGTTTTTAAAGATGAGTTATTATTTACCGTCCACTACCCCTTAAGATAAATTATCTCTTTTAATACCCATGTCAGAAGGTGCGCCTCACCTCTTGGAATGGACGTCAACAAAGAATCCACAGCTATTGCAGCTATATAGAGTCCCAGTGCAGCCACTTGCCTTCATGATTTCTTAGAGTTGATAGAGACCCTACCAGCATGATTCAAAGCCAAAGAAAAGTGTAAACCTCTATTCTAACTTCTTGTGTTCTCAGACTGAGGTTGCACAGCAGATCTGGTAGGAGAGAAACAGGTTAAAATTACTCTGTAGTCTGACAGAAAATTTCCCTTCCGCTTGCTTATGACTCAGATGCTTTTACTCACTGACTGCCTTGGAAAAGCATGCCTGGTGAAACATTTCTGGGCATTGTTTCTCCCTCCTCTCCAAAGCAAATGACTGTGATCTTTGAGTCTTATTCCAGGGACTACTGCAGGGAATCAAAGACTGTAACTCAGTGCACCGCTGAGAAGGCACATCAGTGGTCACCCAGAAAATACAAAGAAATCATTTAAGTCTGCAAACTCATGTTTCAAATATAGTTTGCTTCAATCCCATAGCCGCATTCATTTTCTCCTGAAATGCTGAAACTTCCAGGTTTCAAACGCTGAAACTTGAAAATTACATCACAAATATTTGTAATAAAACTGCAAAAGGAGGTGTCCTGTGTCTCCCATGGAGCAGCAGCATTTACATCATGATGTAAATAAACTGTGAGTTAGGCCTGAGCTTCTCTTCAGAGTGAAGACCTGATCACAGGTTTCTTGAATGCCTTCCCATCTGAGGCTTGGCTTGACATGTCACACAGCTTGCTGGGATAGCTATAACTCAGAGAATGATAGAAAAACTGAGGTTGGAAAGTGCTTCTGGAGGTCACTTGGGCCAACTCCATACTCGAATCAGGGACAATTTCAGAATCAAATGAAATTTCTCAGGGTTCTCTCCAGCCGAGCTTCAGAAGGTTTCCAAGGATTATGCTAAGAAAGCAATGCCAAGCACCTAAGTTCTTCTACCTATGTTAAATAAACACAGGTCCCCAGATTTTTAGTCCTAAAAACTAACAATTCCTGGCAGGGGGATTGGACTAGATGATCTTTCGAGGTCCCTTCCAATCTCTAACATTCTGTGATTCTGTGGGATTCTGTGATTCTGTGGTTCTTATCCTAGGGCCATTTTTTTTTTTTTTTAAATGCTAGGGCTACTTCCTCTTCAGGTTTGTCTGTAACCAAAATTGTACCCAAACCCCACGTCAGTATATTTTCCCTGGGCTGGTCATCTAGAGACGTCTTGTTCTCTGTTCTCCTTTTGGAGCATAACCACGTGTGAAAAATGGGTGACACCTCTCCTATGGGGTTCAGTGACACAGCCTCGGGTGCCCTTTGCTGCTGCTGGCATGTGGCATGGCGCAGCCTACCAGGATTTATCCCAGTAGAATTTATCCTGCAAAGTGGATAATTCTTTTGCCTTTTTTGGCTTTGGTCCAGCGTGAGGAAGGTCGGGGCACACAGGAGCCATCTGCATGCCAGCCCTTCGCCTACAGCCAGGGTGAAGCCACCAGCTGCTGCTGGGGTGGAGGAATATCTTGTGGACATCGAGACCAGGAGAGGAGAAACGATGCAGGGTGTCCCTGCAGCTGCAGGGCCCCTTGTCCGCCCCTTTGCAGCGTAAAATGGGGTCGCCTTGCACCCCTTCACCCTTGCCCTGGGGATGCTGCCACCCCCTCCTGTGACTTCTTCTGTGAGGGTTGCCTGTGAGGGAAGAGGATAGTTTCTCAGGCCAGGGTTTTGTGACACAGTTTTGGTTCACGTCACTCGAGTACATATCAAATACATTAAAGCTGTGTGAAGCAGTAAGAAAATGTGCTCTCTAAAGGGAAGCCCCAGAGTCCAGGCAGGGTAACTCTATCCTAGCTGACTTGCTGGGAGATCAGGTGCCATTTCCATGGCTCTGCTGCTGCAGCACTGAATCCATCTGACACCCTCTGGATGGGTTGACAGAAATATGGCTGCACATGCAAGCCCCACAAATTTACATTGACATGGGATTCAGGGTATGTGAAAGCATGACCCCTCTCACATGCCCTTGGAAACATCCAGTCCATTGCAGCTGAATAGCCTAGTGCTGGGATCAGCCTTTATCAGAGGCTCCAGAGTGTTAAAGAGCTCCTGAGCAGAGGTAGCTCCAGCCAGGAGGGCTGACTTGGTTGATGCAATGGATGAGTGGAGAAAGGGCTGCCATCACCTAACAGAGAGAAAATAAAGAGAATGACGTGCAAAGTAATGCATACAAGCCTGGTAAACAGAGTTGTTACTGCTACCAACCTGAGACGTGGTTGATATCTACTCAGAGGACACGTGAGGTCCAGGAGGGCTCCGGCACAAGCTAAATGTTCATGTGAAGCAGATTTTTTCTGAACTGAAGAGTTCAGAACAGGCATTGCTCTTCACTTAGAAAAGAGATTTGGATGAGTCTGCCAGCTCTTAGGTTCATAAAGGTTCGTGCACAAGTGATCTTACAGCCCATACAGCAACAGATCTGGGAATCTGTAACGCTCTGACTTTATGTTGTACAGCTTAAAGCACCTTTGACATTGTTGCCATGGACAAATGGTCATTTGCATCACTACTATGGTTACCTGTGAAAAAGTTGGTGACTTTTTTTTCCTGGGCACCTAAAAAAGATGACTGTTGTACTTTGGGAGAAGTTGTGCACTCTGCACAAGTAAAACAGACTGACCTTGAGTGAGGTAACACTTTTATTGCCAGCCTCTGAACTAACTCTTCATGAGGAGGAGGATGCTTGGCATTTTCTTACTCACTGTCCTCCGTTCTCAGGAACAGCTTTCAGTCAAAATATGAAGAAGTTAGACATACCCTCTCTGACATCTCTGCCCAAAATTCACCTTTCTCATGCTGACATACAGATTCTCATGTGACATCAGCTAAACTGGATGAGCAGTAATGTCTCTTTTTTCCCCCTTTCACTCGACTGCCTTGTCTTCCCAGCTCACATCCCTGCCTTTAATCTGTTTTGCTTCTTGTCCACTATGTTGACAGTGAGGACGTGAGACAATGTCCGACTACTCTTTGGGTATTTTGTTAGTACAAATCCCAGCACACTGAGTTCCTAGGAGTTAGTGTAATTTCAACAATAAAAATAAATCTCCACACAGGAGGAAAAGCTGGGCTTGAGTGAGGGGTGTTTCAAGCCCCTTCCACTTCTTTGAGCTAAAAAGATTTTCAGAGTCCTGTTTTTTGCCTAATATAGTAATTAAGAAACCAGACATTTTAAGATAATTTCAAAGTTTATGTGTAAATTTTATGGCAGAAGCAGAAAAAAACATCCTGAAGTAGACAAAACTAATCCTGTCTCCAGTTTATGGTGGCCCTCTCACACATTTCTTCTGCTCCCTAGGCTGAGGGCTGATGAGGGGTTGGGGATCCGTGGTGAAGAGTCTCAGCAATTTCCACTGTGAGTTCATGCCACTCATTCTTGCCCAGGTCTTGCAAATGCTTCCAGTGTAGAAAAAATATTCCTCAAATTCCAGCAAAGAACTTGGAGAGAAGTCTATCAGTGAGATGATCCTTGAGCTGTCCATTCCCTGAAGGACAGTCTGGCTGGAGCAGAAAACCCCTCCCTGGCTGCTAGAGAAGCAAAGCCTCCAAAGGTATTTTCTCTCCCTGGAAGATGGGAAGTTTAATCATTCTTAACCATATAATAAAGAGCACAGACCCATACTTATGCTGATATCACTGTGACTCTTTAAAGAGCTAAAGAAATTACAATCAAAGAAAACATTGCTTTACAGGGAATGGCCAGATGATCCAGAATGTATTAGGATTATTTTTTCTTTAGCGCTTTCTGGCCACAAGGTGTCAATCCTTGCTCACAAGAAGAGCTGATGGCTGGTGCATTATTCTCAAGCAGAGCTGTAGTAAAGTTTATGGCTCTTCCAGGAACAATGGAAGTTAGAAAAGTTAGAAACTGAAAAGCCAGTAAATGCAAGGGACAAGTGTAAAGCTCAACTGCATAATCTTTCCTTTCATCTTCTAAGGAGATCACATACGCACTTTGTAGTATTATATATGCAGCTGCACCTGCTTAGCTAATGTATTAAATCAAAACTAAATTCCATTAGTAATTTTCTGCAATATTTCAGTGTTGATATGCTAAAAGGTTATACTCTCCTCAACATGTTTCTATTTAACTAAGGTGTGAAAAAAATTAGTAAAAAAGAGGAAGCTCTAGAGACAGATCCAGAAACACTTAACACGTCTGAATAAGTGACAGAATAAAAAAAAAAAAAAAAAAAGTGAGAAAAAAAGAAATGGGAAAGCCAGGTTTTCAAAAAGCGTGGTGCCATTTGAATGTCTGATAAATAGCCAGATTTTTCAACAGTGCTTTAATAATGAAATACCTTCTTGCCAACTGATGCTGTATAAAGAGCATTTTTATCTTCAGAAATCCTACCAAGAGCACTGATAGTAGAGCTGAAATATAGCAAAGATATTTTTTCCCTTTCACCACAGCTAATGGACATTGAAATCCCTCTGGGTTCCCCAGGTGAACATGAATTGCTCCGAGCAGCCATTCTGCATTCAAGCACTCACTCTGAGTGCTAGCAGGAGAGAATAGCACTGATTTGCCAAAGGGGAAAAATACAAATTACATGGCACATGTAATTTAGCGGTATTCTGAGCTGTCTCTTTCAGTTCTGCTATATTTTTTTCCCTGTGAGCAAGACTGTGTGTGAAAATAGCCTCTTAGTGCATCCATACTCTGAAAATTGACTGAAGACAGTACGTTTTCACCTGGGTAGGTATCTCCTGACCTTAGTCAGTTTGTCCTCAGTGCTTCTCATGCCTGTCAGCACGCCTCTGCAGCATGCACAGCCACCAGCTCTGGCAGCTTCATTGCAGTGAGTTCCCCCATGTGACAATACCAGAGGCACCGGAGCCAGCAAGCTGTCATTGACAGCATCGGCTGATGGCCACACAGTCACGCAGGCGCAGCTAGTGTCTGGAGCTTGTCGGCAGGACCCTTGATTACTAGTCTCTCCTAAGAGAGGAGAAATCCAGCTCAACTGCTAGAGGCTTGACTGAGTTGGCAGCTCAAGAAAACACTTTCCCTTTCAAACCAAGCCTATTTCATGGGGAAATCATTGTTAGACAGTAAACATTACAATCTCTGTGAAGGGTCTCTGGGGAGAGCAGAGCTGCACTTCAGCGAGGGAATTAGAAAAAACTTGGTGAGTCTTCCAAGGGAATGAGAAGAAAACGACAATTTAACACCCTTGGAAAAAAGCAAGGAGGCTCCTAAGTCTGGTGAAACAGGGAGTTGCTTCAGGAGGGACTGCTTTGTGTAAATGTTATAGGGAACTGAAAAGACTTCACTGGGCAGCTTCAACCCCCTGCCATTTCCCTCTGCCCCTATTTGGCTGCAGCATCTGTGCTTGGAGAGCTGAGCATCTCCTGCTGCCTCGCAGCTCAGCAGCTTTGGCACATAGTGCACTCGGTGCTCTGCCGTGTGTTGCATTAAATACGTCAGCATGTATTGCATCTCCCAAACTAACTGGTGTGCACGTTGTGTGCTAGCGCCTGGGCTGGTCCCCTTTCTGTGTGTGGTGAGGACATCTGGCACATTTTCCCCGACACAGAGGCAAAGGTTTTGTGGCTGAACATCCTTGTTTTGGAAATATGGCATCACGGGGGACTAATTCCTTTGCTGAGAAAGGAAATGAGTTGACCGGGTGTGTGCAACTGGGAAGAGTGAGGAGGAGTGAAGTCTTTGTGCTTGCGGCAGTTTTTCCCCTCTTTTTGTTAAATCACGGCTAAATAAATAAATCAAACAATCCAGGACAACCATGGGACAAAACGTGAAGAGCACTCTTAATATGCAGGTAAAGCATAAATAAGCTCTGCCAGAGGTCTAATTGTATCTGTGTTCACCCTGAGATGCTGACAACACACATTTTGCTGCTTATTAAAGAACATTAATTTCAGATACTATCTGATGTAAAACTGGAAATAGATACAGCTACTCCCAGGGCAACGGCAATAAACTTGAGGTTCACGGAGCTTGCTGGGAAACGTGCCTACAAGGCTGACGTTGGAAACAGCACAGCAGCCAGCCCAGTTTGTGTCAGGCTGTTCCTGCTCAGCCAAGGGGAGGAGGCGCCCATCCATACCCCACCCTGGCAGCCCCCCAGCTCAGCTTGGGGTGGGATGAAGCCATGATGGCAATTGTGGCGGCTCTGTTTGCAGCTGGGGTAGAAGAAAAATTATCTCCCCAACATTTTCAAAATACTGGTTTTTTTCTGATGTCTGCCTCTCCCCCAAACAAACAGGTTTCTCTTCTCCAAACTCTGTCCTTTGGGTGTTCTGCTATGACTGCTGCAGAGCACAGGAGTCCTGCTGGTTTCTCTGCCAGGGCTCTGACTGTGCTGAGGTGAACGCTGAATTAGCTCTTCAGCTTCTATTTTCATGCAAAACCACATTTTGCCACCTCTGCTTCCCCCCAGCCCTATCTGCAAACCTTGCAGTATGTATGGTGTACTGCATACTCACTGTTTGGGATATTTTTAACAAGGTTGTTTCCAACTCTCATTCTCCATATTTTGGTTTTGAGTTATTGCAAGTTTTAACATTTGTATTTAAATGTGCTGGAGTTGAAAGACAGGTATGAAAAACCCAACCCAGGACCATCTGTCTGCTTGCAGCACAAGGAGCAGCACTGCCAGCTTCATGCCGCCTTAAATAGAGCTGGTCAGCCCGGCTCTGCTCCAGCACCTGGGGGACCCTGGTGGGGCCAGTGCAGCCCTTTGCTCTCTACAGACTCCTCTGTCTGCCACCAGGCATATTTAAGGTCATATTTGAAATCTGCCTTTACACCCACCAGAAACACAACTGTGCTCACCCAACAATTTAATGCAAGTTGTCTGACAAAGATTTTAGGCTTCTGTTATGCTGAATGTAAATGCGTGTAACACCGACCAAGGTTTCCTGTTATGAAGCTACCTGGGCATAAGGGAAATCACTTGTCTACTCAGATAAGCTCATCTGGACAGGAAACTGAATAAAGCCATGCCATGCATACAGAAAGAGTGCAGGTACATATTTTTTCCTATTGAGGTACATAATATGTTATAATTTATTACTGGCCAAATGATGGTATATCAAGTCAGTGTGAACACCTTCAGGAAGTTACAGAGGTGACCTTTACTGTTTGCATCAAGTTAGGTAGATCTTGTCTCTGCTAGGAATTTACGTACATTTGGCTGATAATGTGTAAAACCAGATCACTTTGCACTTCAAAAAAGCCTAGAGCAACATTTAGCTATCACTTTTTACAGCCAGTAAAATGATGCCACGACCCTCTGTGTGTGCACTGAAATGAAGAGGCTTTCTTAAGACTAGGCAAAAAAAAAAAAAAAAAAAGGGCAAGTAATCAACCAGACAAGGCTGGTGGTAGACCATGCTCCTCTCTATGAAGGGCTCTTGGCTGCCTGTGTTACTTGGTATGTCAGAGCAACCCCTGTCTTCCCTCTGTGTGCCAACTGAGACAACAGCCTTGGTATCTGAGATGAGAACGACGGAATTTTCCAAAGCACAAAATTTAATGGATTGTTACAAAACAAAAATCGGTTTTGACCTCTTTCTGAAGAATGGGGAGCTAATGCTTTCTATCAGCAGAGAGCTGTTAATGCATTGAAAAGATGATGCTGATTCCTTGATGGCAGTTCAAATGAATAAGAATGAGGGAAGGAAAATTGTCATCTTGTACTGAGCACCTCATAATTTTGCTGTCAGTTGAAGAGCTAAGATTACTGCCAGCAGCAGATATTACACAGTGAAAGGAACCAAAAGCATCAAGTTGCAGGGAAAAAAAAAAAGACTAGCATGTGTGCAATGAGGCAGGAAAGGAAGAAAGGGTAATAAAAACCTGTTCTGAACAGTAAATTAACCACTTAGGGGCAGACTGAAGACCACTAAATGCTACTGGATCCTTTCTGTTGAAATGAAAGTGAAAAATCTTTTTCATCTTCATCTGCATGTAATCATAAGAAACTGATGTATTTGTGCTTTGAGAAATGGCGTTACAGAAAATGACAGCCAAGGCTGACAACTGGGGAAAATGCTTCCAAAATTCTCTAATCACATTCATGAGTAGATTTTGGGTCCACTGGGGGAGCAACCATTTTGTAATTGTTTTCATTTGAGCACTTGAACTTGATGAGAACCGGCACTCATATGCTAAAAGCAAACTTCAGGCTGAATGTGAAATATGCTGTTCTTGTGCTGCTTTATTAGGTAAATAATCCAGAGGGGGAACAGAAATAATAGTATTTGACCTATACCACTGACTGAAAAGTGCAGCTTACAAATTGTGAATGTTACGGTCAGATATATAGTTCCCTATTTGCCATCTTTATGTCCCGGCCTAAATAACGTCGTCTTGTTTCTGCTCTCCTAGCTGGGAGGCATCTGTAACTGAGACCAAAATGTAGCTGGAGATTAGAAACTGAAAATAAAACTGTGCTTTGCAGATCACTGATTATTTTCTGAATAATTATGTGGGTAATTATTTTCTAATAACAAATGCATTCAGCAAATGTGTGGTCTTTAAATGGCGGTTTGAGATTAGAGAAACGAAAGAGTAGTGTAGTGCATTCACAGCAAGTCAGAAGATCAACTGTGATTTTTCTGGAGCATCTGCCCTTTATGAGTGTGATCTCAATGTCATGATATTCTGACTTGTTTTTCACTTGCATCTTCTCACCTGGTTTACAGCACAGCCCTGCGAAGAGCTGTAATGGCCCAGTGTTGTGGGTTAACCCTGGCAGGCAGCTCAGTCCCACGTAGCCGCTTGCTCATTCCCTCACCATGGGATGGAGAAGAGAATAGGAGGGGCAAAAGTGAGAAAATTCATGGGTTGAGATAAATACAGTTTAATAAGTAAAAAAAGGAAACAAATAAAAGTATTAAAAACAAAACCAAGAAAAACAAGTGATGCAAAAAACCACAATTGCTCCCCACCAGCTGACTGATGCCCAGACAGTTCCCAAGCAACAGCAGCCCTGGAAAACTCCCCATACCCCAGCTTTTATTGCTGAGCACAGTGTTGTATGGTGATGTCCATTTGGTCAGTTGGGGTCAGCTGTCCTGGGTCTGTCCCCTCCAAAGCTCTTGCCCACCCCGAGCCCACTCACTGGCAGGGCATCAGGAGAAGCAGAGGCAGCCTTGATGCTGTGTAAGCACTGCTCAGCAACAGCTAACACATCCCTGTGTTATTATTAACACTGTTTTCATCAAACCCCCAAAACATAGCACCATAAGGGCTGCTATGAAGAAAATTAGCTCTATCCCAGCCAAAACCAGTACACCTTGTCAAGTGACTATGAAATGTGGCAATAGGGTGAGCAGAAACATCTTAGGCTGGTTTTGCTGGTGGCATACCACGGAACTGCAAGGCAGGCTTTCTTCCTGCGACCTCCTCATATTTGTGACTTATCTCAGGAATTTTACAAGTGTTTTTCCTTCTACTGTTCCCAAAGTGCTCCTTTAGCACTGCTGGCTTGAGGCTGCTGCCTCTGCAGCAAAATGTCCAGTCATTTCATTGTACTGAAGAAGTCCTCTGAGCACCCTTCTTCATGCAGGGGAGCAGAGACAGAGCATGCTTAGGCCAAGTCTATATTCCAGAAATAAACCATGTCAGGAACCATATCCAACCCCAGCAAAGCAAACATCTGCACTCAAAAGCAGTTCCCTGGTTGGAACCTGCCAAGTGCCTCCTAGCAAACAACTCTCCATCACTGCGCAGTTCCACAGACCCCTTTGAAGGCTAAGGGAGCTCATTAGCACAGACATAAGCCACCCCATGCTCACCGTCCTCAGCACCCAGCAACATCACTGAACTATTCAATATACTGATAGACATAAAGCCTTTCTCTTCATATACGTGGTGTGGCAGTGTTTCTCCTGCTTTTTTAAAAGCTATTGGTGTGAATTTTACCTCTCCTTTGCTGGGGAGCAGAACACTCAACTGGAGTGTGAAGTGAGGCTGGTCAGTCATTGGTGGGCTTCCCTGTGGTATCCTGAGGGCCATGATGAATGGCAAGAACTGTTTGTTCCCCTTCAGCAAAACAGAACCTCTCACCACATTTGGTTCAGTTGTGGCATTTGCCCCCAAATACCAGCCACTTCAGGAACTGGAAATAGGGCTTGGAATTAATAGCCTAAAGATACTATTTTTCAGTAAAACTGAGTTAATGGCCATATGTGGAAGCAAATCTACTCAGAGGAACATATGCATGTACACTAATGAAAGGAGGTTGTATATGTTCATGATAATCCTATTGCACAGGATTTTTTTTTCAGATTTGAAAATTTATGATATGAAAAGTAGCACTTTTTAAAATAATTTGCTCCAAATCATTGGTGACATATATGCATTCAGAAAAACTGGTGTGACCCCAGCTTTGCTGTGTTAGTCAACCCTTATGTTAACATCCTGTTATGGCCAGCCCCGGAAATGGCAATCTCATTTTGCCAGTAAATTCCTATTACATTGCAATATCACATTTGATGCTGTTTTATGTTAGGGATGTGCAGCTAGGATGTTCTTGCTGTTTGCTCACATTGCTTTCCCCACTTGCTAATTCCTCTGTAAGTTATTTGTAAAACTTTCAGAAGCCATTCAGGGATGACTGATGTTCCTTACTCTATTTTACCAAACATCTAGAACTCTGGACACTATGGAAATGACAAGAAGATCCCCTAGAAGGTTCTCATCCTCACATGGAGCTCTCCCTAGGCCAGAGGTAACCATGGATTTCACAACATGGGTGCAAGACTGAGTGCAAAAAATTGAGTCCCCCAAAATAGTACTGAACCGAGCCTAACAGTACTCCAATCTATGAAAAAAGACCAACATGTTGTTGATCCTGAACACCATTCAGCCAAAGCTCTGTGAATGTTTTATCAACTTAAATGGGTGCATGTTCTCCAACTGTATTACGCAGGAGGAAGCTTGTATAGAGGGATCAGAAGTACCATACAAAATATTACCTCCACAAATCATATCAGAGTTCACATCTTCTGTGTGAAAGGAGGAGACTCCTGCAGTTGTATGTTCTAGCCATGTCCCAATCTTTTCCTAAAGGTGTCTGAAATCCAAAAGGCTGGTAGCTCAATGTCACTAGAAAGCTATTTGGTATTTAAAATTCACCTCTAATTGCTGCCAGTCTTCTCTTTATTCACCATATATTAATATTTTTCTGTTCCGAAGGCAGTGTAGTCCAAGATAACTCTTCCTCCACACTTCTCATCCTCTCTTCCCTGTCTCTCAGGCTATCATGTTGTGAGCTGGAGGGTTATGTGTCTCACCGTTTAGGTGTAGCACACTCTCTTAGAGGTTTTTGTTGACACAGCACATGGCCAATGACCTCCCTGGAATGTGCTGCTTCTGAGAAAACTTTCTGAGATCTAAAGACCATATTTTTTGTAGCAGAGGTTGCTAGGTTGGACAAAAGGTGTTCATATTGGTGGAAGAGCTGTTAGTAGTTTCTGGTGGGGAAGGAGAAAGAATAGTAAAGGCTGAGAGACCACCTCAACCTTTTCAAAAAGAGAGAAAGAATCACTTTCAGTTTGAAGTTTAGGTCAAAACTACTCCAGATTTATTTTTGTATGAGTTCATTTCATCTGCTTCACTGGCCATGTAGAAAATGTGTCTTGTTTTTTGGTTGTTTCAGACAGTACAAATAAAGTCTATGGAGTGTGTTTCACCACCTCAGTTCGGGGGGATAGTCAGTTTCACAGGGCTGATGGAAACACAGTCAAGGCATGTTGTTTGGTTAAATTGGAGTCAATTTTAAGAAAAAGAGGCTTGCTGAGACATGGGACATAATGAAAGCCTCTAGTGGAAGAGAAATGGGATTTCACAGACCCTAAAAATTGTGCAGCTTGACTTAGTGACAGGTGAGCCAAGGAGCTGCAACACTCACATACCTGTTTTAAATGCTTTAAAATGTTACATTTCCATTCAGTATCTTGCTAAGTGTATTCCATGTGGTGGAATAATGCCTGGTATAGAATAGAGAAAACTAGGATGCCAGTTTAGGCTATGTGTTTAGGAATCGTCTGCTTTTGCTCTCTAGTTCCACATCTGGAGTCATAAAAATTATAACAGTGTCTAGCTAAATGTGATGGGATATGCAGAGGATTATGCTTTCACATGAGAGCTAAGTAGGAGAAGCCGATGAGCTCTTAAGAAACAATGATCCTGGTTTTATGCAAATATGCCTGCTAAAATCGAATGAGGGAAGAGTAATACGGAAACAGATGATATAATAATACAGTAGAGTAACCAGAATTCTTCTGAATAGATTTCTCTTACTAATATTTTCATGAGGCATCAGCTGCTCTTTGTAATTCTCTTCTTAACGCTACCATCAAAGTATGCCTTATCAAAATATACATCTTTGCTGCTGCATTTATATTCACCCTATTTAAAATAGAGACAAAATAATATTTTTTTTTCATGTGCAGGGTACTGAAATAATCATAAGAGCATACAGCAACCCAGAGTAAAGGGTTTGAAAAGACTCAGTCACAGATAACAACAGACTGCTTACAAGTGTGCCATTGCCAAACTAGTGACTGACGGAGGACACATATTTTTCCGTGAAATCCAAAGCAGGCATCCCATCATTCAGCAATATAAGACATTTATTATTATTCAATTATCTAGCTACTTGTTTTGTGTTCTTTTTCTAATTAATGTTTTGTGTCAAAACATCCCTAAGTCCTGGAACATCTACAGATTTCTGAACAGATGTGATCAATGTGAGGGGCCCAAATGTCATATTTAATGGTATCACCACACATAGACAATGAACAGAAAGATATTTATTGCATAAAAAATATAAAAAAATGAAAAAGTGGGGAGAGCACAAAACTGCAAGTTCTATAAATTATTTTTAGTCTGAGTGGAAATAAAGCTGGCATGGATGGACAGACTTCATGAACTTCTGAGCTCAGACATAATTGGAAGTGTGTGTCTTAATTGTGCTCCACATACTTCCATAGAGTGGCAGGTTAGCTGCCCCTTGGTCTTTAAAATACCCCTAACAATTGCAGTGATTGAAAAGTAACACTTCCTAAAACCCTATTGCTATTGGAGACTTGACTGGCTGGTATTGTGGCATATGAGACAGTACGGCCCCAATCTTGTCTGCATTCAGCCAGTGCAGTAAATGGTATCTATGGGGTTGCAAGAAGTCACCCCTTTGAATTTGTTCTTAGAAATGCAACTAGCAAATCTGGGTCATTTATATCTAGAGCTGCTTTCTGTCCTGTCTTTCATGAGATGTCTGAGCTTTTGCTGCATGCTGCAAGGCAGCTTTGCAAATCAGATTGGATCATCAGGTTCCTCCCACCACGATGCTGCTCTGAAGCAGGATGGCTCCAGGGTGTGATTTGAGTATCAGTCTGACATAGGCTGTTGGCAACCGAAATCTTTCCACTGGGTGCAGCAGGAGTAGGATCATTTTATTGATCATATCATAACACTGATTACATCATACTATTGCTTCTCAGGGAAAAAAGGCTGAGATTCTTCAGTGCTAAAGCCATAATCCAAGTGGCAGACATGCAACAGCTGAGACTATGGCTAGCCTACCTTCTGACAGTGTGTATGGCTTGGCACCAACTCATATTGACACCTGCCTTATCTGCAGGAAAAGACAGGATTTAGGTAGAGAAGGAGGACAAGGGCAATGGATTGGCTGGAAGACAGGAACGTGTTATACCATATGTCAATACAGGGGGTGAGGTGCCATGGTAATATAGACCTGTGGGAGGTGGAGTCAGAAGTTCCTCAAAAGTTACTTAATGGTTAATTTGATGCATGAAGGCTGCCGTTCAGAGGACATTTGTCCCCCTCCTACCCCCAAGTTGTGATCATTTGCACCAATGCAGGTAACGTGAGGTTCAGAGGCCCTGCTAACACTGCAAGGACTGCTCAGGAGCAGCTCAGGGCATGAACTGCAGCTGAGAGTTAAGGGAATGCCACTGAGATCAAGCAGGAGAGCCAGATGAGTCTGCCCCAGTTGTCCCAGTTTAACTTGGGTACCTCTGTTCTCAGCTGTGCCGATGTGCCTCCATTGGTGGGCAAGGAGGGATAAAAGATTATTAAAATTCAGTTACTGAAATAACAGAAATCCCCTTTCTGACCACCTTCACGGATTCAGGTTACAACATGGTATCACAATTTCTCAAGCTGGCACAACACGGAAAGCGGTAAACGGCCGCAGGCAGGTAAGGATGACGTGCTGTCGGGGGCTGAGCTTCTTCAAGTGTCCGTGCTGCTAGGAAAGAGGCCTGTGGCAGCTTCCTTCCTTGCTGAACTCTAAGGGTCACCAGGAAGGATGCAAATCGCACCTCCTTACAGAGCCAGAAAATTCTCCATGCTGTGTCTTTGCTTGTAAACTGCAGAAAAGAGTCTCTGTTCGGGAGGCTCTGGGAGTTGATTGTTTGTGATCTCTGGGAAGGCGGTCCGGCCCTTGCTGTGCTGGGAGGTGGGCCCTTGGGATTGGAAACTTCTTTTCACAGGCCAGACTAACGTTGTGATAGCGCCAATAGCTCGGCATTACTGTAGCTGGCAGAGCAGGAAGCAACAGCCTGCCTGGGCAATCATGTCCTGCCTCCTGTCCAGGGAATAAGGAACTGGAAACAATGTGTCTGCTGATCGAACCTGGCCTTGGGGGGCAGAAATCCACCTGAGGTTAGTCTGTACCTTCCCTACCTTGAACCAGGCCCAGTCTCCTAGGCTTCAAACCAGGAATTATACAGTAGCCTTGGCAGTGATACTTCATTAGCCTGTTGTGCCAGTGATTAAAAAAACAAAATGAACCAAAAAAGCCCTGTCTGCTACCATAATTATTTTTTTTTTTTT
>NW_010105756.1:978-1602 GCF_000699245.1 Pterocles gutturalis | reverse complement strand
GCGGCGCCGGTGGGCGAGCCCTCGGCCAGAGAGTTCAGGCTGTGGGGCTGAGATAAAACCCAGCCCAGCACCATGCCCCCAGGACCACCTTTCGACACCCCTGTGGTCACCTCGGCCCAGGATTAGACCCTCCGGTCCTTCCCGCTGCTGGAGCATCCAACCCTCCACAGATACCCGATGCAAACATTTCCCAGTTATCCCAGTTATCCTATAGGTACTGGGCGTATAGGGGACCTGCTCCATCAGTGGGGAAACTGAGGCAGGAAGCTGCGAGAGGAGCTGGGGCTGAGGCTTGGCAGATTTTGCTGCTCTCCAGCAAGAAGCCACCTCGTCCCCCCACCTGGGTGCTGCTTCCGACCCCATGGGACCCCCAAGGATGGGATAAACACCGCAACAGCTCCTTGTGATGTACTTTGGGCAGGGGAAGGGTCTCGCTTTTAACATAAACCTCACATAGAGGAAAATCCCGCAGCTGGGAGCTCAGAATCCTTGAGCATCACTGTAACAGAATCCTCGAGCATCGCTGCACGGGATCCTTGAGCATCGCTGCATGGGATCCTTGAGCATTGCCGCACGGGATCCTCGAGCATCGCCGCACGGGACCCTTGAGCATGGCCGCACAGG
>NW_010105756.1:0-730 GCF_000699245.1 Pterocles gutturalis | reverse complement strand
TTGAGCATCCCCGCAGGGGATCCTCGAGCATCGCCGCACGGGATCCTTGAGCATCGCTGCACGGGATCCTTGAGCATTGCTGCACAGGATCCTCGAGCATCCCCACACGGGATCCTCAAGCATTGCTGTACAGAATCCTCGAGCATCGCTGCACGGGATCCTCAAACATCACTGCACGGGATCCTCGAACATCACTGCACGGGATCCTCAAGCATCGCTGCACGGGATCCTCGAGCATCGCTGCACGGGATCCTCGAGCATTGCTGCATGGGATCCTCGAGCATTGCGGGATGGGAGATGCTGGGGACCATCCCCATCCTGGGATGGAGGAACTGGAATAAAGCCAAACTGGAGCTGCAATACCAAAGATCCCCGGCTCTTGATCCCTTCCGGCATCCCCGCCCGGCTGCGTGTGGGGGTCCAGCCGGTAGCCCCCCACTCATATTCCCGTTGTGTTTTACCCGCCCGGGCACGCGGTTCTATTTTGTTTTGCCAACTTTTGCTTTCCCCAAAGGAAGGGATGAAAAGGGCCAGTGTGCCGCCAATTTATTGTGCCTCCCGAGAGCCCCCCCGGCTGCTGAAAAAAGCAGATGCCTTCTGCCGAATCTGGCCTGTTGCTATGTAAACCTCCTGCCCGGCTTTGATGTCCCCTATAAATACTCCATGTGTTTCCAATAAACCGGCATTTTTATCACTGGAGTTGTTAAAGGCAGATCTGCCGCAGATTTGT
>NW_010105755.1:23741-39164 GCF_000699245.1 Pterocles gutturalis | reverse complement strand
GGGGTGGGGGCTGCCGGGGGTAGATCACGACCAAACAACAGCTCCCTGCTAGTGATGACTTGGGCAGTAGACCCCCCTACACGTGTAGTTTCAAAACCTTTAACGAAGGCAAAAAGCAGTGAATTATGGTGACTCTGCTGCCGAGTGAAGCAGGGGCTGGTTTGTCACGCTGTGGTTTCATCACTCATGGCATGATTTAGCAGGCACACAGGGCTGAAGCAAAGCTGCCCTGCGTGCCCCGTGTTAACGAGCCTTTGCTGCTGCTTGTTCTCCCTAGGCTCTAGCTAACATCGACATCGGAAGCCTGATCTGTAATGTAGGAGCTGGTGGAGGTGGTGCTCCGGCTGCAGCTGCTCCTGCTGGTGGTGCTGCACCTGCGGGTGGTGCTGCCCCTGGTAAGTGGCTTGGCTCTACCTCTTGTAATTTTAATATGGTTTATGCTTTGTAGTATGATGTGGGTGTTCTGGAGCAAAACAGACCTTCTCTAAAGGCTAGAATTGCACCTTGAGTCCATGTACGGGATCAGCATTACCTCAGAATTAAGGCTGATCTTCCTGTTTACCATCAGGATCTCATCCTGAGTACTTTCTTTGTAAAGTTTTTTAGATTTGGTAGGATTTAATTTTGAAAGCACAAAACCACTTTCTTAGTAGTGGAAACCTCAGTCTTGGGTTGTTAGCTCAGCTGGTTAGTATTGCTCAGGCCTTGGTTCTTGGTGTTAGTCGTTGTGTGTCTTTTGTGGCATGTGACTTGTGTGAGCTGGTAAAATGGAAAAATCCTGATTCCTTTCTTCTTTTCTAGCTGAGGAGAAGAAAGAAGAGGAAAAGAAAGAAGAATCAGAGGAATCTGATGATGACATGGGCTTTGGTCTTTTTGACTAATTAGTTTTGTACCCATCTGTAATAAAGAACATTTACATGTATTCGTCTGCAGTATGGATGCATGTGAAGGACAGTGGCTGAAGGATGGCCAGGTTACTTGCAGGTACTGAAACTGCTGTTGTCACATGTTAATCTAAGGCTTTATAACTTCCCTCGTTCATTCTACATACTTAAACAGAGGCATAGCACAGTGACAGTTACAGCCCCCAACTGAATTTGCAGGGTATGGACAAAGGTGGAAATGTAATCCCGGCGAGCAAGAGATGCCTGTTGACAAGGTAACAGCTTGGCAGGTACGGGATGTGGTCACACTCAGCAGAAGTGCTATGACTTAGTTGGTGCCGCAGCCTCTTGGTGAAGCTGCAACATATTCAGTTAATGCTTTAGCACCAGTGCAGCTTCCATCTTGGGCAGTTTCTAGTAGCAGGTAATTAACCTGTTCAGGGGCAGCTAAAGGCTGCGGTACCACAGGGATTGTGTGCATTTTACAGGGGAGGGCAGTTGTTGAGCTGAAGACTGGGGAAAATATTCCCAACTGTTAGGTGAAGGCCCTTGTCAAGGGCTAAAGCTTGGTACCATTTATTCATGAGTTGGTGTGACTTAAAAGAAGATGAGTCTTGCAGTGCAACGTACCGAGCCTAGGTTGTACAAGGATTGTAATTTTTTGCCATTCTAGAAAAATGTTAAGGAACATCTCCAAAAAATGCATTAAAGGGTGGCTGTGGAAGATCATGTAACTTTACATATGAAAGAAGTAACTTTATGTATTTCTAAAATAACTTTTGAACGAACAGGACTTTCCAGAGCAACCGCACATGGTCAGGGCTGTCTTTTTAATATAGATACTAAAATCTTCAACATTTTGCTAGTGTATAATTTTAAGTGTGTAAGGACTCCAAAGTTGTGTAGGAGAGTTGTTTCACGTGTAGACCAAAATGGAAGCACTCTGCATTGTCCCACCTTCCCACAACACTGGAGTTCATTTGTTTTTTTGAAAGATGTAGGCATCCATGGAAAAATCTAGTCCATGCAGCCCCTTGCTGCTGTTGTGAACTCTACCTGAGCTTCCAAAATAGTTCCTGCAAACCACCTAGATATCCTGCACTCCACCACCCCTTTTTTTAGACTTTTAAAATCAGTTTTTCTAGGGGAAGGTGAGTAACACTAATTACAAACAGGTAACACTGACTTGTTCCTGTGCTCCATACTTAGAGGAAAAACTGCTCTTTAGAAAACTACTTAAATCTTGGATTTCTTCCTTGGAAGCTTACTGTTGCTCCTTAAGTCCTGCATGAATGAATTCTTCAAAAGCTTGGGGATTAGGGTAGGGGAAAAATAACAAACAGGGAAAAACAGTAGTTTCGTCTGTCGTGGACACACACACAAAATATCACAGCCAGAATGTCACTGGTAACACCTTTTTAATAGGTCAAAGTAACTGTACAGTTCATTATATTCTTCCTGAGAATAATTTATATCCCTCAACAGCAAAAAGGGAGCGTGGTTTTTATTTTAACAGAACAGATGGCATAACTGGAAAACCAAGGAAAATCTAATTACACTGCTCTACTGTAACTCCTCCCAGGCAAGATAGACAAAAGGATGGGTTAGTTAACTACAGTGGGTTTAAAATATTCAACATGGCTTTATTCTGTCTTTATAAATTATATAAAAATGGGGGACATGAATGGTTACAGAACTCTAAATGCAGCTCTGAATTGCTCTGGTACAAAGCATTTTTGCTTCCAAGGAAAACAACATTGCTACAAAAGGACTGGCACGTTATTTCTGGTGAAAAAGACAAGAGTTTTCAGTTGTGTTCTACAGCTAGTTCCAAACAAATGCTTCACACATTCACATAAAAGAAAAAGGCAGGAAGATGAAGAGGGCTTTAGTTTTGTCTTGAAATGACCAAAGTCTTCAAAATATAGCTTTTTATTCTTTCTCTGTAAATTATGATTAGCATATTGTGACGTAAGTGTTCTAATAAAAAAATTCCAGTCTGGATAGTTCATATACTGTGGGCAAGAATTCTCAGCCCTGAGGTTTCCCCGAATTCTTCACTTCACAATATCTTTCTCCCATCTGCTGCTCAAACAGTTTTGGCTCTGAGACTGTAACCCTGTGGCAGCTCTAGGCTAAGCGTGTCCCATGCGATGATATCAAACTGAATTGCGCTTCGTAGCTGTGATTTCCCAAGGAGTTCTGTACAAACTTCATCTTGTGATAATGCCACTTTTTGAATCCCAGACCAGCTTGGCTTTATGATAAAAACTTGGTTAAGCTTTTGTAATGAGAGAAAACCAACAGTGGTCAGTCAGGTCTGCTGAAGCAAGAGGTGCTGGGAAGCCAGGACTACACTGGGTTAATCCTCAGTGCTGGTGGAAGGTGAGAGAACATCCTTTTGCGAGCAGAATTCTTAGACTGATGAAACTCTTGCCTCAGTGCTTAGTGTGGTCTGGACTGACTGATCATTTTCAGTCTGGCTTGGTCAATAACATCCAGCAAGTTTTTGGCATCCACAGCCAGAGCATGAGCAGCTGTGAGCATCTGCTTTTTGTACTCCTGCTGCAGGCTGGTCATGACATACTGCTGGGCCAGTTTCATCTTGTTAATGAGCTCAGCCAGGTCCGAGTTCAGCAGCTTCTGGGCCATCTCGATCTGCAACAAGAAGATTCAGTCAACTCTGGGAGCTGTTAGATGGTGCTGAGCCCACCCACCTTTAAACAGCCCTGAGACCCAAGTTGTTGGTAATGAGTTTTAACCCAGGTGTAAGAATTAACACCTTGTTCTAGGTTTCCATGTCCGGAATATTATTATCCTTTTTACTACTAAAGCAGTAAGAATAGGTGAAGAAGCTGGATACAGGTTATTTAACAGAACCACCCAGCTAATGTCAGGATGATGCTCTAAGGTGGCACTTGGAAGAACTACTCCCTGGCTTTCTTGTTATTGTACTCCTTCAAGGTTTTGGAGGTAAACAGTTTTATTCCTGACTTACAAATTTCACTGAAAGATCTCAGTCACTTCCATACGTGTGTAAAGAAGAGGGAGCCAAAAAAAAAAAAAAGTCCAGCTAGCTGTCCTAGCTGAGGCAAACTTGAAAAGTAATAGCCTGAGCATCAGGTGAGGGGAGCTTTACGTACCTCTCTGTGGGTGCTCGCAGGAAGCACAGGGAGGGTCTCATCTACTGTTGCCAGTAAGGTTCTTAATGCCAAACCAACCTCCTAAGAAAAAAAAAATACATTAAGGAAATAAAGTTTATAATCTTGCAATGAAGGGATGGGGGACTTGTAGCCAAAGTGCAGGAAGCAACCGATACACTTAATCCCTCATCTGGATAAGAAGGGAGTTAGAACATGGCTGAGGGACTTCAAAAACCCCACTTGCAATTTCATGTCTTGCTATCAAAACCAAATGCCAAAGGGTTAATTAAAAAAAAGTTCTTTTTGAAAAAGTGAAATGTAGAGAAGATGGTGCCCAACTCACTGCCCCTGGGTAGGCGCAGGCATGCTGGGGGATACAGGCACTGTTGCCCACAGTAACGTGTCCAAAGCTCCAGCCCTCTGACCACAAGTTACCCCCCTGCAAACAAAGCTTTTTTGCTTCCAACTTTCTGGAAGTTTTTCATTCAGGAGAGAAATAAAACACCGATTTTAGGAATTGCCTCCGTACCTTTACCATGGGTACATACTCCTCTGGGGGAGCCGGCTGGATTTTACTGGACATTTCTATGACCGCTTTCACCAGCCCAGTTACATTCTCGTAGACTTTGTCATTGGAGCGGTCCAGGTTGGCCGTGGGAGGAGGGCTGATTTCCTGCGGCTGAATCTGGAAGCAGAGAGGGGTTGTTTAACCTCCTGTCCCCAGCAGATGGGGCTCAGCAACTTCCCAAACCTCCGCAGACATCAGGGAATGATGTCTCATGTTCCCAACAGCCCCCCACCTGGGCCCGCTGTGTCCCCTGTCCTCGCTGAGCACGCTTGCTCCAGGATCTGCAGGAACTTTCCTTTAGTTCTTCTGACTGAACCTGCTCTTTTACCAGGATTTCCCTGAAGAGCTTCCAGTATAACTCCCACAACAGAGAAGAAAATAATTTGAAGAACGAGGAGTACAGAGTACTTGGCACGTCTAAGTGGTTGACTACTGCTGGTCAAGTTCCACGGCTAAGGCAATGGGTACCAGGTCCCTCATCCGGGAAGATTGTTTTGTTGTTTGTGCCCCAAAACAATGTCAGGGTATTCAGTTAACATACTGATGTAGAAAAGGGAGAATATTGCGGTACATATGATCGTTTTGTTAGTGTAAACTGAAAGATTAACACAAATGGTGTCACCAGTACAGGTGGGAAACACCAAATATTTTCATACAGTTTGTTTCAAACAGATCAGGAAAAACCCAATGGGTTAAAAATCCTGTAGTCCTTAAACTCATACAATCGAGTCTGATCTGTCTAGAGTTAAGTCCAAGACAGACCAAAATAATCCTGGGTCAGAAAAGAATCAAACTTTGAAAACTTCCTCTGTAAGGTCCTCGGTATCTCTGCTCCTGTAGAACTACAAGCAACCCAGTTCCCTGCAGTTCTTTACTGCTACAGGAGACCCAAGCAACCACTCAGTGGGAGCAGAAGGTTAAAAATTATTTCCTACTGGTCACACAGCGGCCATCCACCCTGTTGACGTGAGATGGCTCATGGCATTTCAGCCCACCTCACTGGGTTACTACTGGTTCTTACAACTGGTCCTAGCTACAGAGATGTTTCACTGGAAGCACCTAAGCTACCACCCTGATGTAACTATAAAATACTTGTATGAAACTTTGTCTAAGGAAGGAGTGCAGGATTTAGTGCCTGGTGGTTGCATTTGGGGTACTGACAACTACTACAGAGATTCAATCTAGTGTATTGATCAGAAAATACGTTAGGAAAAAAGAGCATTGTAATCACCTCAATCACCAGTGAAAAGCTGTGATTCTAATTGGTTTCAGCAATTGAGAAGTTGAACAGTCATCTGGCAAAGTTGCATGCAAAGACATTTTGGAAAAGGGCACGTACACACACGCTCACGCACTGCTTACCCTCCATGGCTATGGTTGAGCAGAATGTGGGGGAAGGTTAAAGAAATTTACCAAAAGAAGGGAAAAAAGAAAAACAATATTAATTTAAAAAACAAACAAACAAACCAACCCAAAACATGTGTAGCAATAAGAGGCCAGTTAAAAAGCCTGCAACAAAAATGCATCCTCGACAGTACCGGCAGTCATTCGTGTTAGCTCTTGGTCCGTTTGTTACGGAAGCACCGTGTGCTGACGACCTGCTGTGCACCCGCGTAGGAAGTGGAAGTATTTGCCATGCACCCATGCTTATTTTTTACTAACCACATGGGGAAGAGATCATGCAAAGCTTGACAGGAGCAAGCCAGTCTGGCGAGCAGCAAAGTGGTAAATGGAGTAGAGGGCCTCTGCAACAGTGGGAAAATGTCCTGTGGAACCCTAGTCCCTTTACACAAACAACTGATTTAAGAAAATGTTGTATTCATCCTTCTGAAACTTTTTTTTTTTAGGAAAGTTGTGATAGGAAATACCCGGTCATCTAACTGTGCAGCTCCTGTTTGCGATGACTAATTGCAGTCGTGGTTAAAGAACTCCTAAGAACCCATTTGAGATGGATTACACCCAACCCACTTCATTCCTACAGCCAGGCCCTAAGATTCTGAGTACAGACATCTGCATTTCTTAACACTTGATTTTTTTTGTTTGTTTATACTCAACATCAACACTATTGCTCTGCAGACTAGGAAGTCAGGAGTTTCTTTGTGCAGACTGTCTGACTTTGCCTCAGCAAGTAACAGAAAACCACGTATCTCCTGGTGCATGCCCTAATGGGAGCCTGAAATGAACCCTAGAAGTATCTTCAGTTTAGAACTGCAGACATTAACAAAGTTATTATACTATCAAAAAACAATGGGCTGTTTTCTTTGAGGGACATAAAAAAAATTCCAATTTCCAAGAAACTCTTGACAGAACTAACAAACAGCCCTTTTCTACTGAGGAAGCTATTCAGTACATAAATCTTGTTCACTTGTTATTACTGATGACTTTGGTTTCTCAGGTTTGTTTTGAAAAGGATGTATTTCAGAAAACATTTTTCATGTTCCAGTATCAGCATTTAGAAAGGAAACTTTAGAGAAGCCAAGTTTAGTAACACATCTGTTACTGCTTCTTGACATTTTCTGAGGCTTGGCAGCTTGAAAAGCACTGGCGTCAGTTTCTAATAAATAATCCTGCTCAAATTCACCACTGCTGTCTGTTTACGCTAATTCTTAAATATTCCAATAATCCCAGAACAAGAGAGCACGAGTGAGACAGGCAGGCAGTGGCTGAGATTGATCAGTGCTGAACATATTGCTTTGATGGCAAGTTTTGAATTTTGTGGTCAGATGAACTGGATTTTTTCTGTATTTTCTTAAACCACCTAAAGTAAGTGTCGCTTATCACAGTACCTGTGTCTAACACAACATGGATTCTCATTCTTTACTACAGGCTTGGCAAGGGATTAGATTAGCCCGAGGTTCTCCTTCCATGAGGAGCTATATTATTAGCACTTGCAGTTGTATTACAGCAGGGATTGTCCCAGTGTATTTGCAGAAGATCCCATCCCTTTCCTCTTGGGAAACAGCTGGAGCTGCATCTCCTTGGGTGCTGCTGGTGGCATCAAGTGACAGAATGGGAGTGGCAGTAGGAGGGATCCTGCTTTAATGCTATGGTCAGTAGTACTGCTGTCAGACCAACAGTCTTTGAGGAGAGGCATTTGTCTAGCTGCAAAGGTTGGGAAATAATAAAACGGTGACGTGTACAGATCAGCTGTGAGGTTCCTGAAGATGAGAAAGGCAACAGAGCCCAGAGGCAGGGAACAACACCTAGAGGCACGATTTAAAAGTGACTGATATACTGAGGAGCAGTTCCATTGACACCAACAAGAGACAGGATGCTGTGTTTCACCACACCCTGCGGCACTTCTCTGCTAGAAAACTAAGTTTAATTTTTTGCTTTATTGCCTATTTACTACAGATGAAACAACACATCAGAAAATATCTCAATCATAGCTCAGACAGCCTGTTTCCCCTCTTCCCTTGTTCCCCAGAGCTAGTAGGGTTTCAGGAGCTTTGGTGCTGCGGTAAGAGCTTTTTGGAGCACTGCAGTTCAGACATGTCTCGTTCCTCTGTAACGGAGGACAGGAGACTTTGGTACTACTGGGAACTCTGGGTGTACTCCTTATTGCTTAACAAAGCTGCTGAGCAGGGAGGCCGAGTCCCTACGGGAGATCTCATATGCCCTTCAAACTAGAAATAAGCTCCCCTGGGAAAGGTTCCAGGTGAGGAAGCTGCTGAATCACAGCAATGGAGGATATGAGCCTACCAGTTACCTCCCCACTTCCCTGGAGAGCTGCCAGTGCATGTTTGCCCCACGCAACATTGACTTGGGAAGTTTAGTCACTTTTGCTTTCCACAGTCTCTACTTCAGGAACAGCAAACTATCTCAGAGTGGTAATGTTTAACTTTCCAAAATGTATGTGATGTGACACAAAGCAACGCACCTTCACGCCTTCATTGTAGCTGTCCACAGGGCTGTTGAGGCTCGCGAGGCTGCCCAAATGGCTGGGGGCTCCAGGGCGGGGGGGTTTCTTTGGCGGAGCTGCGTGATCTGGTTAACAAAAAAATTTGCATTTTAGAGCCAACATAGCAGATGTACCTGCATAATTTTGGTCTGTCAACACTACAAAGGCTACACGTGTTTTACTGTAGTAGCAGAGGAAATGTACATCTTTACGTGTCTTACAGTAAGTCTGTTGGCTGTAGGAGCTGTACTTTAATCTGTATTTCTACTGAAGAAATGCAGACAGAAGAGGTTGAGGAATTCATCAAGTCTTCCTGTGATTATGAGAACATGTCAGTTTTAGTAAGATACTTCGAAAATCCCTTTGTGGGGCAACTGCTACTCATCTCAGTACACCTACCCCAGACCTGAGAGGTACACACCTCTTCATACCACAGCTGAGTGCCACACATGCTGCACATGTCTGGGAAAATCAGACTTCTTCACGGCAGCAATCCTGGGTGTGATTCACTTTGAGATTGAGAAACCTAAATTCAGGTGTCTACTTCTGTTTTACGTGTCTGAACTGCACACACAGTGAAGTCCTACACAGTGACTCAGTTTCCTCTAGACACCTCCTGCCTGTTCATGAAACATTTTCTTGGCTTTGCTGACTACACCGCTGGGGACTGCAGGGGGAATTCAAACACACAGTGCACTGAAACATCGATGTGTAGTTATCTGGAATTGAATCCACACCCCTTGGATGAAAATACCGGCATAATTCTTTGGTCACTGCTGCTACTAGAAGACTTGTAATCAAAGCTTCAGGATGATGGTATATGAATTTACTGCTTACCTGGTTTACCCACAGGCTGATATATGTGCTGGTTACCAGCCTAGAAAGTAAAAAAATATACATTTAGAATCGTTATTACAGTGCTCACAACTTTCATCAGCACAATTGCAAACGCTGAGAGTAGCCAGTTCTCAGCACATTTCCCAACAGCTAAAAATACATCCCTATTCACCATCACTAGCCAAGCTCCTACTTACAAGTGTATCATTCATACAGTAAGAAAAAAAAAATTATTTTGTATCACTCAAAACACTACATTACAGTTACCCTTCATTATTAATCAATCAAATGTGGTGGTATGTTCACAATAATTTTTAGCCTGTATTCAGAGATCACGCTATACAAGCCACAGTGGTGAGGAAGAACTGGCAGTGCAACAACGAGAAGACTGAAAGATTTCCACACTGCTGCATGGTTTCCATAATGGCAACAGATTTCTGAGCTGGTTTACTTTTGGGTTTTGTTGCAAAGCTCTTAGTGAAGGTCAATTTGCTTATTCATCTGGCAGTAACTAATAACAGATTGAAGTGACTTTCCTTGGTAACCATATTTATACAACCTTCATGCCAACCTCTGTCACTGAGGCCAGCAGCTCTGGTGCAAACATGATCGGCAGCGGAGCACTCTAGCGCGGTGCACATGGCGGGGTTCCTGAACTGGAGAACCTGAGGGGAGCAGAGAGACCTGCCAGGAGCCTGCAGCTCGTGGAATGGGGACTGAGGAGACCTGGCTGGGACCAGGAACAACGGCGGCTGAGCCCCCACAAGTAGAAAAGAAACTCCTGGGGAGTGCTAGTGACCAGAGCGGGCGAACAGGGTGTGGCACAGCAGAGCCAGGGCACTGCAAGGCTGCCGGCTCGGCCAGGGAGCAATGGTATCTACAATATGGTATCTATCAAAGCCCGCCTGGATGTGTCCCTGTGTGATCTGATCTAGGTGTCCTGCTCCGGCAGGGGGATTGGACTAGATGATCTTTCGAGGTCCCTTCCAATCTCTAACAGCAGAAGGCTGTGTCCTCTCTAAACCCTGCATCCATCACGACTGCCGCAGCTTCGCAGACAGAGCTCCTATGGGAACACGTTGCCACCCAGGTGTCCCGCTGCAGGGTGTGCCTGGCTCTATGCCAGCACCGGCCAGCAGCAGTGAGGAGACCTGTGGGAGGTGGCCTGGGCAGAGGAACTCCTCCGCTGGAGTTTGAGGAGTGTCAGGGAGTGTGAGAGGGAGCCGGACTGCTGGAACTGCACCCTGCCTTCCCCGGGACAGAGCTGTCAGGCAGACAGGACACACAATACAGAACATTCCCTGTCCTCTCTCCGCCCAGCAGAATGCAGTGACTTAAAGGACAGGGGACAATCGCAACAAGTTCCTGCCTGGCACAGCAGGAGCATCTCCTTCATGACTACCCCAGCCTCCCAGATGCCTTTGTATAGTAGGAACAAGGCCCTGCACGTGGAACTGAACAATGATGAAGACGATGGTTCATCTAGGTTGGAGGTGTCACGAAGGTTAAGTCGGCCTACATCACACCCTGCATCAAAACTGCTTCCATAAAGAAAAGAAGTTGGGTCATTGTCACAGGAGACTCTCTTCTGAGGGGAACAGAAAGCCCATTAAAAAAGAAAGCCCGTTAGCTGGGAACTGGCTGGGCCTTGGTCATCAGGTGGTGAGCAGAATTACTGCATATCACCAATTTGTATGTTTGTGTATTATTATTACTACCATTGTTATCATTATTATTCTCAATGTTATTGTAGTTTAGTTATTAAATTGTTCTTAACCCATGAGTCTCTTTTCCCTTTACCCCTTTAATTCTCTCCCCCGTCCTGGGGATGGGTGAGCGAGCAGCCACGTGGTGTTCACTGCTGGCTGGGTTTAAACCATGACACTCTTCTATCCTTCCAGTAGCAGGGAGCGATGAAGGAAGAAACAGGAAGACCCAGCTGGTCAATACTTGGCTCTGGGAGTAGTGTCACCAGCAGAATTTTGGTGTTTTTGGTCACAGGTTGGTCTACACAACACCAAGCCTGCTGGCGACAGGTGGGGTGCACCTTTCTCAAAGGAGAAAAAGGACCTTTGCATGAGAGTTAGCAGGGCTCATGGAAAGAGCTTTAAACTAGATTTGAAGGGGGAAAGGGATAAAACAGGCTCATTAGAGATAAGCCTGGGGGTGGCATGCCAATGTTTGAGGGATGGTGTGCTAGCGAGGTCCTTTGGTCTGCTCCATGATGTGCTGAGTACGCTGGAGAACATTTGAAATGTCTTTATACTAATGTGCACAGCACAAGGAATAAACAAGAGGAGGCAGAAGCTTTGGCCCAGTCCCAGAGCTACAGTATCGTTGGCATAAGTGAAACCTGGCAGGACGAGTCCTGTGACTGGTGTGCTGTGATGGATGGCTACAGGCTCTTCAGGAGGGCCAGGCAGGGCAGCCAAGGTTGGGGGGTTATGCTGTATGTGAGGGAGGGGGTGGATTGGATGGTGCTTACAGTTGACAATGACATGGCTGAGAGCCTCTTGGTAAGGATGAAGAGGAGAGCAAATAAAGCTGATGTTGTCGTGGGAGTCGACTCAGCCACGTGTGAGACCTCCCAGCCAGCCAGGATGATGACACCAATCAATTATTCTACAAAGAATTAAGGAGTATTTCTAAATCAACTGCCCTTGTCCTTATGGGTGATTTTAACTTCCCAGATGTCAACTGGGAATATCACACAGCAGACACAAACAGGTCCAGAAAATTTCTGAAGCACATTGAAGATAACTTCTTGGTGCAGGAGATGACTTGGAATGGTGCACTGTCCTAGATTTGTTCTTTGTAAACAGAGAGGGACTCGTGGGCAAAGTGGCGATTGGTGGCTGTCTTGGCCACAATGACCACAAAGTAGTTGAGTTTCGAAGCACTGGAGACAGGAGCAAAACTGTGACCCTGGATATAGGGAGAGCAGACTTCAGGCTGCTGAAGGAGCTTGTTAGTAAAGTCCCCTGGGAATCTGCTTTTGAAGGTACTGGGGTCCATGAACGCTGGTCACTTTTTAAGAACCATCTCTTAAAGAGCCAGGAGCAGGCAATCCTGAAGTGTCGGAAGTCAAGCAAGAAGGGCAGAAGGCTGGCTTGGCAAGCCGGGATCTTCTAGAACTTAGGTGGAAAAGGAAAGTGTACGGATATTGGAAGCAAGGACAGGTGACATGGGAGGACTGCAGATGTTGTTTGCCACTGTAGGGAGAAAATTTGTGCAGCCAAAGCTTGATGAGAGTTCAAGCTGTCCAGCACTGAAGTACAACAGAAAGGGCTTTTTAAAATATGTTCACAGAAAAAGGAGAATCTGAAGTAACATGGGTCCATTGCTTGATGAGGTCGGTCACCTCACAAATAGGGACACAGACAAAAGTGGATATGTTTAATGCCTTCTTCGCCTCTGTCTTCAACACCGATAAGGGCGCTGGGAACCCCGGAGCCCTGTACTGGAAGACTGTGACTGGGAGGATGATAAACTCCCAGCTGACTCTGAACTTGTTCAAGACTTGCTGCTCCAGTTGGATGCACATAAAGTCTGTGGGGGCCAGTAGGTTTCATCCCAGGGTACTGAAAGAGCTGGCTGATGTTATCGTGGGACCTCTCTCCGTTATTTTACAATGGTCTTGGGAGTCTGGAGAGGTCCCAGTTGACTGGAAGCTGGCATGCATTTTTGGGTGCCTCAGTATCAGATGGACATCAAACTATTAGAGTATGTCCAGAGGAGGGCGACCAAGATGGTGAAAGGCCTCAAAGGCAAGACTTACGACAAGAGGCTGAGGTCAGTTGGTTTGTTCAGCTTGGAGAAGAGAAGGCTGAGGGGTGACCTCATGGCAGCAAGAACTTCCTCAAGGGAGGGCAGTAGCGGAGGGAGGTGCTGATCTCCTCTCTCTGGTGACAAGCGATAGGACACGAGGAAATAGAATGAAGCTTTGTCAGGGGAAGTTCAGACTGGACATTAGGAAAAAGTTCTCCACTGAGAGGGTGATCGCTCACCGAACAGGCTCCCCAGGGAAGTGGTCATGACACGAAGCCTGTTGGAGTTCAAGAAGCGTCTGGACAATGCTTTTAGTCATATGGTTTAGATTTAGGTAGTCTTGCAAGGAGCAGGCAGCTGGACTCGATGATCCTTATGGGACCCTTCCAACTTGAGATATTCTATCATTCTATTAAAGATGAAAATCTGTTTGGTCACAACCAAATGAATACTTTACACAAAACTTGCAGCTGTCATGTCATAAAAAGCATTACAATCCCAACAGAGTCACATTTTATGCAAGCACATCTGTATTAAGGAGTTTCCATTGCAAAGTAAAACACTGAAGACAGAATTTAACAGGTCTAATATTGAAACATCTCAAAATGACATTTACTTATAAAATAAAGATAATTTCCTGTGAAGTCAGAATACTTCTTTGCGCCAGTTCTAAGGAAGCTGTTTTTTCAACACTTTAAAGATGACATTCAGATTGCTTAGGATTCAGTTTTAATGGTACAAAAACACAGTATTTGCTTCAATTCACCTGCAGCTCTGGATAATGCTATAATAAATCACCATCTAATACTACTAATTCATTAACCTTATTTTCTGACCTTTTAAGCAACTGTTTTTGAATGTCTCACATTCTCTATTTTCAGAAACAAACCCAGGTAACAGGGACAATAGCAGTACACGTACTATTTCTAGAAGCTAACACTAACACCACCATCACCTCATTTTAGTGCTAGATGGCTGTGCGGATACCAAGCAGCTTGCCCAACAGCACACAGAAAGTCTGAAGGAGATCCTCTGTACTCAACAGAGAAGCTCATGCCTTCCAACTGACTCATTAACAAACGCTAAGGATACTTGTGATTGTAGTTCAGCATTTATTCAAAGCTTCAGCTCGGCATTTTTAGAAATTCATGTTATGGCTTTAAAATTACAGACAGACCTGACAATGGCTCCTATGGCTAAGGTTGCCTAGCACTTCATGAGCCCTGCTTTCAGCTGCTCAAAAATTTCTCAAAATTTAACTGTATGAAATGAAAATCCCCACACTAACTCTACTTCAAGCTCATTTTAATCAGTTTGCTATGGAAATCTGTGTCAAGAAGCACAACTTCCAGAAAGTAAGATCGCATGAAAATATATTGCATAGGGAGAAATCTGAGGTTCTTCTAAGTTTCACAGATTATATTCTACCAACTAAATACTTTAGAGCAGAAATGTGATGGCTAGAAATGAAGGAGCATATTCACCCTGCCTACTCCAAGTCTGTAACTACAGACTTGAAAAAATCAAATTTCACTTTCAGGAACCAGGAGTAGAAATCAAAGATCCAAAGCCCCAAAACTCTTCTGCTGTCACCACAAATCTCTGAAACCCACTGGCCGATCATCTCACACACTTCTACAGCTGCCCTCTCTAATTAGAAAAGCCATCTGGTTTCTACCAGCACCATCAGTCATGTCATTAACTTTCATTTGTGTTGTTAACATATTTCAAACCTGGTAACCCTGAGGGAAAAGAAAGCGGGGAGGAGAGGAAGGAGAGTAAAATTCCACTGAAACATTTCTTGTATTTTTACTTCTAGAAAATTGCGTATTAAACGTACATGTCAAAAGAATGCGCACAAAACTATACGGCCACATACTCATCAGTTAGCAACTACTAAAATGCATGTGATAACTTCATTTGTACCACGACATCCAAGAACAGGATCAGGTATTACTCCTTCTCCCTCCTAGTGTCCTCAAATAAAAATAAAAATAAAATTTCACTTTGTGGGGAAGTTGAAAATGACACCTCAGTGAATTGGATTCTGTCCTCACCACTGGCACAGAAATCACTTACTTAATCATAGTTCTCCTAGAAATGACTACTGCCTCTTTCTCATTCTCTCAATGAGAAACTGAGACTGACTCACAGAAGCATGAGACATTCCCCACAGCAAATGAAGTCAGTCAGAGTTATGTTCTGAAGGTATTAAGAACGATAAAAAAGCAAAATCAAATTCTGGAACTAGAAATGTAGTTATCACAAATTAGAGTCTCTTTTAAAACTCGTTTTGTCAATGATCACTAAGTGTTTTCTTCA
>NW_010105755.1:0-23710 GCF_000699245.1 Pterocles gutturalis | reverse complement strand
GGGTGTGAAATTGTACTATCTTGTTTGGGAACACAAGACTTCCCCTAGAAGCAGTTTGGGATCTGGGTGTTATATTTTTTCTTCTAAGCCCAGGCAGTCATCCTGAAAACAAGCAGCAGCCAAGAGAAAACAGCTGGCTGCAAGAAGCTGTACTTGGAACCCATTGCCACTGACACCCACCTGAACCAAACCTCTGACATGACTTCAAAATCTCCAGGTTATCTCAAAGCATCTTCATGAATAGAACAAAATGCAGCGATATTTTACTTGCTCTTACATAACGATGCAAAAGTAGTGAAGACATAATAACTAACAGTCTTCTCCAATTTCAGAGAAAAAATCTTAGCAGCTTCCAGACACGAATGTCTCTCGAGACCATGCTGCAGTGTGTCATTAATACACTCATTCATGACTGTACTTTGGCTGCAAATGCAGGGAGAGTCCCTAAATTCTTAGGTAGTGAAGAAATACTGAAGCCAAACTAGGAGTTTACTATTGCAACCCAAATGAACTAGGAAAGTGAATTCAAAATATTAACTATTTTTAAGGTGATCCCTGGGGACAAACAGTAGCTGAAGCATCAGGTTTCTATCACTAATAGTCCGTAGCGTAACCCCTCCTTTCAATCAGTGTGATTCAGAGATTCCAATGGCAATTAAACAATTGGAGAGACCTTTTTAGTTAAACCGACAGGAATTAATCTGGTAAGAAAGAATACCACAGCTGCAGCTGTTGTCTGGCAAGAAATGAATGGCTATGGGGTTTACTCCATTTGTTTCGTAGCAGATCATTTACCCCAAGCAGATTTCTGGGTAATACAACAGTAACATTTACATTCCTTGTAAGAAAACCCTTCAGATATTTAAACAACTGCAAAAGTTATTTTGATCTTGCTTCCTGTTGACAGAACTTTCAGAAAACTATCCAGATTTTTAAATAAAAGGCCTAATTATAGAGCACATGAACATTAAAAAAAATATTGCAACATATTTGTGGAAACATTTTAGTATTTGTTATAGAAGCAGCTTCAAAGGAAAAAAAAAAACCCAAACAACAAAACCCAAATCTCCCAAACTGCTGCATGAACAAGTTTGCCACATAGCTGCTGTTCCCACAGAAACTGAGCCTCTTGGAAAGCCGTAGAACCATGCAATAATAGTGGAAACATTTAGCAAAAACTTTAAATCATTTCCCATAATCAAGATAGTGTACAACATGTTCTACCAGGAAACCAGAGAAAGAATTGGGAGATGCAAAGATCCCACAAATACTTACTGGGCCTTGGAGACCTCCATCCTCTCGGTCGATGCTGCCTCTGGAGAGCCGCACATCAGGTTTCTAAAACAAAAAATAAAAATTCCATTCTGTACTCTGCTTACCGATTCACACGACCTAGGCTTAAAATCATGTCAAAGACAGGAAAACACTGTTAAAAATTTACACTGACAAATACAGATGTCATTTCATTCCAGTCTCTACACCCCCCGCTGCTGCGACTACGTGCTTCTGCAACTGCAGCTACCGAAACTCCTGGCAGCCTTCTCGACTACTTCTCGATCACCCCTTCTCAGCACATGTGGAAAAATGCGTGTTATAAATATTGACAGTACCATTGCCCTAACACAACACTGGAAAACCTGCATTTTAATTTTCTCAAAGGCAGCAAAAGTTTTGTTTTGTTTTAAAAAATTGTTTGCTTCCCAACAGCAAAATTTCAACCGCGGGATGAGAAACGCTGCACATTAATTCCCGCTTCCTGCCTGCGGACGGCTTATATGTACTTGGCTCCCTCGCCAAGCCTGCAAATGGGACCAATTACCGGAGCTCTTCAAACACTGCATTTGGATACCAAAAGCTAATAAAGCCATCCAGATCCACTATTCTCCTGATACGAGCAAAAAAAAAAAAAGAATTTTTATTTTATACATTTTAAGCGAGATACAGGAACTTGGGGCTTGGTTGTTTTAAAAAATAAAAATCATAGAATCATAGAATGGTTTTGGGTTGGAAAGGACCTTGAAGATCACCAGTTGCAACCCCCTGCCATGGGCAGGGACACCTCCCACTAGCCCAGGTTGCTCAAAGCCTCATCCAGCCTGGCCTTGAACACCTCCAGGGATGGGGCATCCACAGCTTCTCTGGGCAACCTGTTCCAGTGCCTCATGACCCTCACAGGGAAAAATTTCTTCCTAATGTCTAGTCTAAATCTGCCCTCTTTCAGCTTAAATCCATTACCCCTCATCCTGTTGCTACACACCCTTGTAAAAAGCCCCTCCCCATCTCTCGCCCCCTTCAGGTCCTGGAAGGCTGCTGTTAGGTCTCCCTGGAGCCTTCTCTTCTCCAGGCTGAACAACCCCAACTCTCTCAGCCTGTCCTCATAGGGGACAGCCCTCTGACCAATTTCATGGCTCTCCTCTGGACTCTCTCCAACAGGTCCAGGTCTTTTTTATGTTGGGGGCCCCACATCTGAACACAGTACTCCAGGTGGGGTCTCATGAGAGCAGAGCAGAGGGGGAGAATCACCTCCTTCAACCTGCTGCTAATGCTTCTTTTGATGCAGCCCAGGACACGGTTGGCTTTCTGGGCTGGTTCTTTTTTTTTTTTTTTTTTTTGCATAGAAATTGGTGATTTATCTCATCTGCTCAGCAAATGTATGTATGTTATACCCATTCTTTGAGGACAACATTAAGTACATGTAAAGACAAAGGAAGAGTGGTTGTGAAACAAAGGTTACTACTCATCTGAAGATACAAGTTCAGCAAAACGAGTGTTTTTCTAGCGTGCTAATTCTGGCACACAACAAAGAAAGGATTTATCTGATGCTTGAATTCACTACCCTATGAGACTCAGAGTTCATTCTCTTCAGAAGATGGATAAAATGCACATCTGCATCAGTGAAAATACAACTTATTTCATGTCTGTATGGATATATACATAAAACAGACACACACAAAATGAGAATGAAAATTTTTTATTTAGAGAAAAGCAGGCATGTGAATACTGACTCTAAACTGACCCTGTGAATAAATACATGTTCTTTCAGGGTCAGTTTTGGGGGACAAATATATTTGTTTCTTGTTTAAAGCTAGTCTAGATCCTTTTCCTTCTTTATTTCTAAAAGCACTAAAGAATAGTTCCAACTCATACATCCCTAAAAAGCCAGCAGGGCAGACGGAACTTGCAAAAATGCACTAATATTGATCTTTCATCATTAAAAATACTCCAGAAGGGAGTATTTTGGATTTTCATTCAGTCTTCTGCAGACTGAGGCACAGCCAGAGACAGTCACTGCCTGAAAGAACTTACAGATTAAAAATAGACAAATCATACCAGACAGGGAAAAGCTTAACCCTATCTTAAACACAAAGAACTGAAGCAGACACAAGCAAGTGATTTCCCAATGTATCTCCAGTAATTTGTGACAGATTTTATGATGAAACCTACCACTGACAAATCTCCAGTTTTATTTCCTTTATTATGATGAAGGATTTTTTCTGATTGAAGTCTCATTTGATATGGATATGTTAGATACTCCATCAGAGATCTAAAGTAAGTTGCGATTCTATATTTTCAAGCTAAACCAAACAGCTATCCTTGTTTATTCTAAGCATACTACTAATTGCATTTCTATTACACTCATGTTCACAGTTTGCCTTTGTTTCATGTTTGTTTCTAGCCAGGGAAGTGCCTGAAGTCTTTGGAAATAGTAAAAGACTATTTTTTCACACGAGTTGTTAATGCTGTTTGCACTTTTAACAATTTTTTACTCCAGAAATGCACTCTAAACCAGACTCCAAAGATAATGAAATATTGAGCATTTTAAAAGATTCAGAAGCACAAACCCACACACTAGTAAGAAAAAAAAACAACAGATTTTTTCTATTATTATAAGAAAAAAATGTAAATTAACAGACATAATATCCTTCTCTTCTCCTTGTCTTACTAACAAGCTCGTACCTTTCAGCATCTAGTCTCTAAATGCCCAATTCTACAACCTCACATCACAGCAACAGTTCAACCACCCAAGACACCACCAACAGCAGAAGTGCAGCGTGTAAGTGGAATGCAGTACACCACGTACATGAACAGTATACAGCCACCTAGCTACAGTCTAAGAATAATTTCTCAGAAAGGTTCTAAATACATTAAAAATATTACTAAAATGAGCATTATTAACTTGGCAAACACTTGCTTCACCCATTACCAACAAAAATCCTGAGTCTTGTTGACTACCCCCATGCAGGTGAAGCCATGGAAGGTGGTGGTGTTGCCCAGGCATCTCCAAGAACCTGATCTGAAAGTGAAGACACCAAGTGCCAATGGGTAGTGGCAAACCAGAGAGTCCATGAGCAGTCGCTACAGCTATACAACCCACCTGCATCTCGGCCATGTGCATATTTACATTTCAGAAATAAGGGTTGAAAATATTTAGTGGTACGTAACCTTCAAACATTTTCCTCCTTCTGCCCCATCAAAACCCAGACAGTCAGGAACACAATGAACAACAGAGAAATATCCACCACACTTTTGTGTCCAATGACTAAGAGGAGGCCAAAATACATTTCTAGTGACTTGACTCTGTTCTAATAAATCCTAACAACTTCCATTTTACTAAATGATATTCCAATTTATTAATTTGGGTAGCTGTGGAAATTTCAAAAGCCAAACTATTTTACAGTAAAGGTGATATCCAAGATCAAACTCCCACTGTTTAAAGTAGAATTTAGCAGCAATTCTACAGCTCTAAAGAGCTTTACTTTTAGTCCCTTATGCTGGCATTACATTGCAATGCATTGCTGAATTTTTAATACTGAGATCCTTCAGATGTCCTTAATGCAACAATTGGATATTTCGGATTCCAGCTTTACCTGAAAAAGTTGTCACTTGTGAGTATCTTTTTCAAGCCTTGAAGCTAAACAGTGACCAAAGATGACAAATCATCTTCAAATGTGTTTCATATGACAGGACTTCTCAAGCATACAAACCATAGGGCTCTCAATTTTTTTTTTTTTGTGAAAGTGCCAAATGTACTAAACTAAAATACAAGTTTAAGCAAAGTCTTATCTACTTACTATTATATTCATTAGAGATACATATTTAAGGGAGGAGCTACATGTTATTAAAATCTTGCAGAAAATCAAAATCCTTCAAAAGTAAACGGATTTTTTCCTAATAAATAGTCTACTATCTGAAATCTTTGGAAACATCAACAAGTGGCTTTTCAGACAGGATGTGTATGTTGACAAACTGGAACATAATCTACTTTATTTCCAGTATTTCTGGTTACTCGCTAATAAAAGAACATCTAAGTCTTGGCATTCTCAGGAGATGCCAAACTGTAATGTCTTGGTGGGATTTTCTCAGGCTAAAAATTAAGATCTTATTTTAGCAACAGTTCACATCAATTACATTTGAATTGGAGTTCTCAGTGTCAAAATAGGACAAAACCACAACTATGTGGGAATTTCAGAAAAAAACTGAACACGATAAGGAAACTATGCGAATTATTTCTTCTTAACCTATCACAGGAAAGAACAATAAATTTCTTAGCACAACAGAGCTCTGTCTGCTGAGGAGTTACCAAAAGGCACGCACATCTATATCTTCATTTTATATGATTAAAAACAATGCTACATACCATCCATACCACCAAAAAAGAAAGGTTCAAACTGGAAACTAAGTAGAAATGAGGAAGCAGGTAATTAAACAGGCCCAAAAGAAGAAAAGCATTCTGTAAAATGTTCAGAGATTGTTACTGATGGTGCCAAAAGTTACAGCACAGAATTCACTAACTTCACTACACTGCTGAACTTAGAAAAACACCTTGAAAAGACACAAAGTGACACAGTTTCTTTCCTAAAACTGTGAAGCAAACTAACTAGGACCAGTTCATCCGGCTCTCTCATGGCATCACCACCACCAGCGGTTTCCTATCTGTGCTTGCAGATGATTCTCACTTTGGGTCAAACGCTGTATTAAAATACAGAAGGTATACTTTCTCCTAGAAGGAATTAAAAACAAAATCAGGATAGTTTCTGGGAGTTCCAAACTTCTGTCAAAACCCACAAATAAAAGCATCCTCAGGGGGCCTTTTAAAAGGATTTTAACTCAATGAATTAACTGATTTCCTTTTAAATTAATGCTATACACAAGAAGCTAGGGCTGGAAGATGAACATAAACATTCTGTGGCACTAATGGAGTAATCTGATCCTTATGGACTGACTTTCCTTTACAGTATCTGTTCACACAGAAAGACAGCGAGCTGGACATCAGTGCAAGTATCACAGCAGGCGTGCCAGACTGCAGGGTAATGAGCCAAATCTTCTCGTTACAGTGAGCTGAAAGTGCCAGCAGCAGAGAGGCCATTTGCAGTTGCGGAGCACTGCTTTTGGGGACAGAGGTTGCTCGTTAGTCTTCTATGTGCTATGCATCATGTACAAGTGAAATCTTGGTTAATCTTCGTCAATTTTATCTTTTGGGGATGGGAATTACCCATATGATCAAAAAACAACACAGAAGAAAGTGCAGAATGAGAACTTGATTAATTTATTGTGATTCTGCTTGCCTGCTGAGGTCTAAACACCACATGATGAGTGAAAAACTCAGTCCTCACGACTGCAGCACCTAAAAAAAACCTAACAGAGATTTCTGTCCTCCTTCCTGGAGATGCTAATATCCAAAGCAATTTTATCAAGTGAGCATGAAAGCCCACAAGTTCAATCAGTGTCCATTAAAGCTACTAGACTAGTGTGCAACATCCCCTCTCTATCGGGGATGGGAGGGAATGTCAGTCCTGGAAAAATCTCCCAAAATCAACCCCCCCAACAGTTCTCTTCTCACCTCTGAATGGAGATATTTGGTACAATTTAAAATTAAACACTTCTTTTCAGCTTTTACACAACATATTTATTTTCACTCAGGAGCTTCCCGTGAAGAGAGATCTCTTTGTTTTCCCTTTTTTTCATCAGAATTTCAGAATTCTGGATTCTGTTAAGGCTGCAGCTTGCAAACAAAATTTCTATCTCCTTTCAAGTACTGACTAGTCACATGTTCTCAAGGGACAAGTTTCAGGAAAACTGCTTACACAGATAACAACCTCTCCAAAGACTGGCAAATTTCCCTTTCAATGCCATTGCAATTTAATTCTTCATCCGGAGTGTCTCTTCTAGCAAACACAGCATCAGCACTGTTTACACTTTTATTAACACGGTTTGAGTTGTATTTTTTCCCTGTAGAAGAAGCAATAAATTTCAAGACATGAGCAAGTTGGTGTTACTCTGGGGAAACAAAAATTATACTAACAGAAACCCCACTGAGGATTTTTACTCTCCTTGCAGTGTCTTACATTAAGTTATTTGCAGTTACTCCCCTGTGAGTCCCATTCTCAGTGGCAGAAGTGAGATACACTGTAGGAGCCTGAATACTGTGCAACAGAGCAGCTTTTGAAAGTAAGCAGTTTTAACCAAGAACACTACACTGTACAGTATACATGAGTTAGAAATTAAAATCTGGCTCAACTCCCTCTATTGTTCTCTTTACTCAAAAGAAAAAATATTCTTCTGAAAACTGCCCGTAGCAGACAAGGGAGAGCCACGCTCCAGCAAAACTATTTTATCAAAATGTGTTAGTGCAGAGAGGTATCTCAAAGCAAGTGAGAGACATGACAACAATTTTGAAAAACTAAGTTGCTTCTCCCCCCTAAATCACCTGGAATTAAATTAAGGAAGTCCCTTCTCCCACGAGAAGAAATATCACCAGTCACTCATTAGAGAACACGGGGCAAGGAGTGTGCGTGTTTATAAATAATATAAATTATTTTACACTGGACCTGTGTTTGGATTCTCATATACAAATTGTGGAAATCCTTCAGGAGATCTGCAAGGCCTCCAAGAGTGACTCCCTACAGTGACTTTTCAACTTGTCTTGATTTTTTCAGTGCTAAACCTAGAAAACCAGATTCCTTTTCCAAGAAACACTCATCTAGATAGAAACTGAAGATTCCTCTAACGTACATCCTAGTATGGGTTCAAATATAACCTGTGGCTATTATTAGTTGTTTAGCTTTTGACATAGCGTATACATCTGTAACAGGCATTCAAGTATAAATCCCAGTCCATATAGTCAAAATATTAATGCAGAAAGAAAAGAACCAAAGTCTCTTATGGATTCCAGTTCCTCATTTTGGCCATTTAAGTTCATTCTTACTTCCACTCAAACTTTCTCTGTTTTTTGCCTTTTTAACCCTCTAAGAGTTTACATCAACTAAATCCAGCCCTAGTAAAGCTGCAAACCTGTACAGCTGCTCACAAGTTCATCAGTGCTAGTTCTCCTTCGAGTAGCGGGTTGCAATAAAAACTAACACATAATGAAAACACAGTAATTTTTTTCCAAACATATGCTAAGACTGTATTACAGATGAAAAGAAAAATCAGCAAGTCCCTCCTCAAGCAGCAATTTGGGGGACAGTAAACATCCCAATGGTCCAGAGGCTGAATCAAAAGAGAGTAACAAACACGACAAATAATTACCATCTATTCAGCAGAAAAAGCCAGAATGTTCAGAAATGTCAGGAAGTTTTCTGCAGAAAGTTCCCACACAATCTACTGCCACCTGAAATCACAATGCCTCACTCTCAGTAAGCATATTAATTCCTCAAAAAGTTCTTGACCATCTTGAAAGTTTTAACCAACAATGGGATCAATTTGACCTCCTGGGCTTTTGAAAGCCACAAGCAACTTGGTACCATTCAAGACTGGAAAAGGTAATGCCTAAATTAGGGAAGAAATTTTCCTTTCCCCTCCCTCTCTTCAGCTTGTAATAAACTGGACAAGCAATATGGGTTTCTTTATGGTCATCCAATGCAAAACCTCAGATTCCCAAGTGCACTTACAAGGAAACCAGCCAAAAGCAAGCTTCAACGTCTTTTAATCAAAAGTAACATCTTCACACTGGCACAATCTGTATCTTGGCTAGAACATGTACTGGACAAGGAGGCATCTCAAGAGCTAGCAGAGATTTATCCTACTTTGGTTGTCTCCACAGCCACCAGTTGTTCTGAACAGTTCTGAATACCATAAATAACTAAACCCCTGAGAGACTGAGATAATTCAATTGGCAAGGAATAAGGTCTTGGTAACATCATCTATGCACAAGATCTGCTCTCCATTCCTGCCCACTGACTTCCTGTAGAATAAAGCATAAAAACTTATTTTCAAGGAACCTAATGTCCTGGCTTCAAGATCCCTGCAAGACTGTTTCAAGTTCTGTGAAACATTCATGACCAGCAACTTTGGTGTGTAAAATAAAAATAATTCATCTATAAAACTAAGATTTTCCTGGAGACCAGCTCTAAACAGCGCAGAGAACTCTTACAGAAACCACAGACCATTATCATCATCTGCTATCATCAGAAAATGAATTTATTCAAACTTACCTCCTGCAACAAACGCACAGCACCTGCCTGTATACATGTTTTGTAACTATGTACAACATAAAAAGCTTCCAAACCAAAACATTCCTTGAAATACGCTTCTTAAGACCAAACATGAGACTGATGTTTGTCACAACCCATACCACACCACTGTAAATTATCCATCTGTCAAGCGAGGCTCATGCACCTACAGGCTCCCCAGCAGGAGCCTATAGAGTAACACGCTACTACCATCTTCTGTGTCAGTAGCCATCAGTCTCCAGCAAGGGAATTTTAACACAGAACTTGAATTTTGACAACTGGGAAGCCGAAGTTGAACTGAAAAACATTCACTGGTGGCACTGACAACAAGAAAACACAGAACTGCAGAGAAACAGCAGCAGAATATCCGATTACTAACGCATCCCTTCTTTTTCCTCCTGGTGATGTTCAGAGCCTTTTCCTCACCTCACAGAGCTCTCTCAAATTATTTCTTCCCACTAATGTGTCTCATTATTCCTCTAGTACAAGACTGTTTACAGTTCTCACGACAGTCAGTGCTGTTAGATGGCTGATGGTTATCCCTTTTTTTTAGGGGTAGGGTATGCACAGATCTATGTCCTCAAGAACAAACTGGCAATCTGCAGACTGGCACAGAATTATAGCCCCAAGTTCTCACACATAAATACTCAACTGGATAAAGTGAGATTGACTAAAAACCCCAGCTGTTCAAGGTATTTATAATACAGGACTCGCTTACTAGCTGAACACTTAGTTTAAAAACTGTTTCTGAACCTACATTTTGGTAGTGACTCCTATGTTCAGTAAATGATCTCATTTCACAGACTGATCAGTTTTATCAAGCTGCAATAAAAAAAGAAAAAAGGAAATGAATTAAGAAGCACTATGAAACAAAGTATTACCAGGAATCGCTCCTCTTTTTCAAGCCAGCGCTGATCTTCTTCCATCTCTTGTTGCTGTCGTATCAATCTCTCCTCCATGAGATGTGTGGGTAGAACCTGACCTATTCCTCGTACATCCAAAGTGCCTGAATCCTACAAAACAGAGTAAGAGTTTATTCAGTCTTACAATATAAAATTGTATAAACAGCTGCAAAAACTTACAGATTATAAAAGAAGAGATTTTTAAAAGCCCAAATGTACAACAGCAGTCAAGCAGAATTCCTCTAACTCCTTATAAACTGAAGCAGACCATCAGAAGAAACTCTTTCCAACTACAAACATTTTATCTGCCTTGCTCCTAATCACTGAAACCAAAAAGATTTGAAAAATTCTGTTTTGTTTTTCAGTAACATTGTCACTTTATATACTGCACTTCATTTCAGTTGGACAACAAAACCAGATTTATCGATTTTATTTTCTTGGTCTTGCACAATCCAGTTGTTAAAAGCTTCAAGATAAATTTTTTTACCCAAAACAAATACGCTTTTCAGTTTTAGCTGACACTTGCAAAACATGTCACAAAAACATTTTTAATGGATTTCTGAACAAGTTTTTATGCATGTCTTCAGCTTACAATACTGAATATAACATATCCTAATGCTGTCTGGAAGTCATTAGCAAGTAGTGTATTAATTAAAGAAGCCAAGGGAAGTTTGGTAACAAACTTCACTGAGATTGTGAGCCTCAGTTATCACTTAAATTTTTATCAGAGGCACAGGGAATAGAGCATTGGTTAGAGAGGAAAAGGATTTAAGACCGAAGCCGCACAAGGCAAATCATTGTGGGAGGATAAAGTCAAATGAAAAAAGTATAAAATACTGGAGAAGAACAGAAAAAAAGATGATGGGAGGTTAAAGGGGGAATTAATCTGATGTTCATTGCAACAGTGCAATCCTGACAGGCTGAACAGCACCGAAAAAAGAATATGACTCAAGAACAGTTTTGCAGACCAGTTCATTTTCTGCTCTGGATAAGTTACAGAGCAGCCTCAGATACTTTAGCTATGTCAGATATCTCCCACGAGAGGCATTTTTAAACAGTAATGATATTACATACTTTTATATGAATATCCCCATCTCAAATAACAACAAGTTTCAGTAAAGCCTCCTTTTAACAAACATAAAATATTTGCTAACACTCAATTAAGACAGTAAGTAGTAATAATTTCATCAAGAATTTGTGTAAGGAGTACACTTTATGCCTGACCTCACATAGGAGGATTTGTTTCAAAAAGAACAGAATTCAGTCATGACTCCCATCCCACCGCAGCGAGGCAAGTAACAGAGAAACCCTTTTCCTACAATAATCTCCAGATGTACCTAAAAAATAAAAAAGTGTATTTACTGTACAGAGTGCAACAACAGATGTGTCAGCTCACAATACCTCCATGTTTGGTTGCCACACTGGTATTTCCTGAGGCCGATGGTTCCAGGAATCTGCTTGATCCAAGAGAGAAGCCTGCCCAGGATAAATGCTGCCTGCCATGGCTGGTATCCCATGGGAACCAGGGTAGCCAGACACCTTTGGGAGGAAAAAAACAAAAGAAAAGAAAAAAAGAAAAAAACTTATATTAATAAGACCTATGCTCCCCCATAATTGTCGTCCCCCCCCCCTCAACAAATATGAGTGCAGAAATGACTCAATTCAAGCAGTCACTGAGAGGGAGAAGGAGGGGAAGCAACAACAGAATAAAGAAGCCAAGGCAAAATATGACACAAAACTCTTTTTTTTTTTTTAAGTCTTTGAGGATGCCTATCATAACGTAACAATAACTATTTGAGGATAACTGTAACTATAACTATATAGAAATGTGACAATAACTTTTGAAGGTAACAGTAACTATTTAATGATGCCTATCCAAACAGGAGCATTAGAAAGTATGTTTTAACCTCCGCAGCCAAGAAGATCAAGGTCCTCTGATGAACAAAAATAAATCTATTGATACATTCGTAAGAGCTACAAATGCAGAGCTCGTATTCAAGTTAATAGAAGCCTACGCACAACACCCTACAGAGCCACATAAAAATATACCCCCTAGCGTATGTTACAAGCTTAAGTCTTGAGTGACAGCATGTAATTAGAGTGATTAGCTGTGCAGCATGAGAACTTCTCCACAGGAAAATCAAAGTAGTTTTAATGACTTTGAAGTACTCACTGAAAGAATGAAAACCTCCCCCTCTCCATGGGAAAAACAATCTCAACCAAGACTGCTGCATATGGCTGTAGCTTTGAACAAACCCAAGAATGCTTTAAGTACTTTCATGACAAACTTTTGCTTTAAATTTCCTCAGCAGTGTTAGGAAGAAAAGCAAAACCCAAGTATACAATGTGGTAGATCGAAAGGTGACTATCAGTCAACAGAAAAAGATGTTTCAGAGAAACATGAAGGAGCAGTGTGTCAATAAGCCCAAGGAAAGTCCACCAGTTAATGCCATTTTCTAAGGCAAGCAATTTCATAGCTTAGCGTAAATGTTAACATGAACACCACATTGCTTCAATAAACATGAAAATGTCTGATGTGTTTCATTGTAGTTTTGGGGATCTGAGCACCATATCAGATATGAAAATATTTGACATTTGGAGTAAACCTACCAGGCTCAGTTTGGGTTTTTTTCTGATGTAAAACAAAAACCATTTAATAGAACTCAATGAAACTAAACCACCAGCTGCAACTGAGTTACAAATCCCACATTTGAAAAAATACATGTACAGTGTTAAATGTAATACCTGGTAATGATTTGGCTGTACCATATGCTGCGGACTAGGATAAAACCCTTCACTGGATCTTGGACTGGGGTAACCAGGCCTACTGGGCTGTAAATGTAAAGGAATTTTTAGAGTCTTTAAGAAACAGAAAACTAAAAGCAGAAAATTACTCTTCAGTAAGATAAACATTTACAAGTAATGCATCACAAAAGTAAGCTCAAAACCACCTCTAAAATAAATATCCTAAAATGACTAACGTTATTTTAAACAGCTAAAATGAAGATTTCTTCAATTTTTGCTTGGAAATGGAAGCAGCTGAATTGTTTGCTAGGTATGTCAATAAATAATGTTTGCTCTGTGAATTATTTGTGCACATTTAATTGCTTGCACTAAATGACCTGTTCTGCGCTGTTTAACTCCAGAGAGGACATCAGCTAAGAACATAATTCTTAAATCAAATTTCCAGGTGCAAATATAGCATTGGTTTTAATCTGCACTACATACAAGTTTTGATTTTGTGAGCGTTCCCAAAAGCAAATTCTTTTGCTTCAGTCAGAACACAAATCAAACTGGTTTGTTTAGCATAAATATTTTTCCATGTGTTATTGTGAGGACTAAAGTGAGCTCTGTGTAGCAATTGCCTCAAAATGGAAGGTTCATATTCTGAACTCCATGGTCACTTCATTATCCATGCTTTGTTTTACAACCCATTCCCAGCCAAGGAAAAACAAGACAGAACTAGCTCCTATCAGAAAGGGCAGCTAGAGAATGGCTATCCGGAGTCTTTATCTGATTATCTTGCTTTACCCCTTCAGGAGAAGGGCAATACTTTACACATAAACAAATAAGATGTATAATCACAGAAATACACGAGAAAAGTAATCATAAATTTGGACAGCACTACTACAAAAAACTGCACAAAACCAAGCTTGGTTTTCTACCGACAGTGAACAGATCATCCTTTTGCCAGAATAGGTACAGAAATTTCACACTACTGAAAGACATAACGTTGGGAAGTGTTGCTTGGAACAACATTCTATCCTCCCTTGTTTGATATTAACCACCAAAGGTATATTAGGTTTTTAAAATTTTTTTTAAAATGAGGAACAGTGCTGCTGGGTATCTCAAGAGAAGAGAAGAAAAAAATCAACCTAAGAAGGAAATAAACCCCCAAACCTCATCATTATGCAAACGGGCTCCTTAAGTCCTTCTGGCAGCTAAAGGCAACCACTACATTACTTTGAGATTGGCAGAAATTTACCATCACTTTATGAAAAATGTTATCATCATTCTGTACTAGGATATTTTCTGTCTTAGGTTTCTAACTGAAATCACTGTGAGATTCAAGTCATTTCATAGTACAAATTGTGACCTCTGTGAATTATTTGAAAATGTGTAGAAGTTTAAGGCTATAAATAAAACAGAGTTTAAGGCCTATAAAGACCTGAAACTTTTATAATGAATTGTTGGAAGAAAAAAAATCAGTTGTCACCATTAGAAAATTAGATAATAACTTAAGAGATACTTAAAAACTCGTATCTATTAATTCAACTTGTTCAAACGTCACTAGTATGCACATCCATATTTTACAAAAAATACTGTATAAAAAAATCTAACCAACAACTGCAATGCATATACAGTGCGGACATATGGACCCCCTCAAAAAAGAGATGCACTGGTAGAATTAATTTCACTCTTAACACATCTTTTGTCAAGTGTTTCGGTTTATAGATCATACACAAAGCTCTAATGATGACCATTTGTAATACTGTGTAGCTCATATATTACATTAATAAAAGGTACCTATTCTCTTTGGATTAGCAGCAAAGCTTCAAGACTAAACAAATTCTTCAAACAAGACTGTACTAATTAAGTAGCATATTGTTCCAATTTATGCAGTTTATCTGCTTCTGTAACTTGGAACATTGTCTGTTTACATATACACTAAATCCTGGTAGTTAATCTCTGATGACTAAACAGGTTGGTGGATTGTTTGCAGTTTTTAACGCTGAAATGAAAGCAACAATTCCACTGCCCATGTTTCCTGGTTGCCATGAAGCTATCAAAACACAGAACCAAGCTCAGAAGTCTATCAGGCAACAACCTGGCTATGGGGAAACAAAAGAAAATAAAAATAAGTTGCTTTGCTATGACTGTTGGGGTATGTGTGCGGCAGCATGTGCCACATGAGTACTACTGAAATCACTAATCAGCACCAGAGCTGGAGTAGAGAGCTGCAGCAATTCATCACAAACCGATCAGAACACAGATAATATTCCACATTACAGTGGTGACTGCGCAAAACGAAATTCTTCAAAATACAGGCTTGATCCTTTGAAGTGAAAAATAACTCTGATGAGAAGTAGACAAGTTACTCAGAGAAGAGAGTGCTCAGCAACTGGTGAGGTTAGACTAGCACAGCTGCAGAACACATCAGTGACATCCAAACAGGACAGATACATAATGAAACAAAATTAAGCGTCAACTAAAACACATAAGGTCCTTGAAAGCAAACCCCTAATGTTATATCCAGAATAAGGAAAATGTAATTAGCTGTTTTCTATCATCTCACTGACGTGTTATAAACTAACTTCACTGTGGTCTGAGAACTCACCAGATAAAGTTTCATTGGAGTGCAACAGTAAAGAAGACTAGAGAAAAGCGTAGGAAATAATCTTGTGGCAACTATGGCAGTCTTTTACAAGTTAAACAACAAGAAAGAGAAAATCATGTTATGTTATAGCACAGATCAGTTCTTACAACAGTTCAAGTACAGCTGGGTCATTTCAGGGAAGTATTAGCAGATGATGACAAAATTGGCCAGAATGTTGCTGTTTGAATGAACCTGTCAAAGGAGGCTCTGAAGAAAGAAACAGAATAAAGAGGGGTTTTTGTTTGTTTTTTGGTTTACATAATTTGCAGATTTAGCTACCTTGGGAGGAGCTTCATCTGATCCTCCTGAGTCCCAGGATACTGTGACTTGTCGCCTGGATTCCATTCTCATTCGTTCTTCTTGCTGCAGCTTCTCTTCCTCCAGTATTGTACTAAGAAAAATGCGTTATATATAAGCAAAACTCCAGTCCAAAGTCTTAACAAACCTCTTCCCAGAGCTCACAATTTTCAGACTAATTAATACTATCTGACAAAGTGATTGAGAACTGAAACACAAACTTCTTTTACTTATATTGGTTAGGCTTCTGAAAACCAGTATAATGAAGAAATCCTTCTGTAGGATTACCAGCGTGCTTTTAACAACAGAAGCAGCACCGAGTTTTTAGAAAGCTGTGGCTGATCTTGCACAAAATTCTTTTTGCATGTTAACAGTTCTTTTGATGTGTAATTACACAGAGAAATCCCCAAGACAATAAATCAAGCACTTACTTGCATGAAAACTTATTTTTCACAAGAAAATATCCTACCAAACAGCTGCAAAGGTTCAAAAGAAACTGAACATGTTCTTTACTGAAACTCAACAGAGTTGAGCTTCAGCTGGGATTTTTTTTTCTTTTTTAAACAAAGCAGTCAAAAAGCATTTAAAGACTACAGCTTCAGCTCTTACATTTTAGCCTAAACCAGGAACACATTCAGCACACTGATTTAGCAACACAGAAATATCACAGTATTCACTCTGCTTCTCAACATTCAGGTCAAAAGGCTACATTTTCAACAAAGTACAAGACAGTAGTAAAACTAGTTCGCTACTTACCACTGTACTGACTATTAAAAAGACTGTTTGAAGTTCAACGTGATACTGCTGCCCCCACAGCAGCCTCCTCCCAGTTCTGCTATGTGGATTATTAATGTTGGATATTTGCCATTTGAAAAAATACTCAGAACGAAGCTTTGAAATACGGAGCTGCAAATTCCTTGGAGCTGCACGCTACATGGATAGTCCGGAGATGTGAGTAGGATAGATTATTTACATATTGCTATCCTCAATGTAAAGATAATCTTGGTAAAGGAGCTATTCCAGGTTCTTTATCACTCCAGAGTTTCCAGAAACTAAGCTAGGTTCTGAGTTTATAATCTTCTGTTCAGTCTGCTAAATAACCACCCAGAATTACTCATGCAGGGGGATGAGATCAACTACAGCAATCTATTCTAATCTTGGAACTTCGCTGCCTATTTCAAGAATAAATTCCTGCTTGGTTGGAGACAAGAACTTTGCCTTTCCTTACGCAGCCGAAAAAAAAAAAAAAAAAAAATCAAATCTATGCCACTCTCATCTCATTGCAGCTAAACCAAGTTTATAAGTATTGCTGCAATTTCAATCCATCATTGCCGAAGTAACACAAGAATGTGGAACAAAAACAAAATCAGACAAGTTATTTGCAAAAGTCATCCTGATATAACTACCATGGAAACATGGCTACAGCCCAACAGAAGGACTTAAAATGAGAAAATCTTTCTATTTTACCTCTCTCTTCCTTCAGAATAAGGAAAATGCAATATTTCCTACTTGAACCCATGAAGAACTAGCAAAAATCACTGCTTTAAAGCTAAGTCACGCTTCAGATACTCAGCATGCATTTTTAAGTAGCACAAGAAGTCAGCCAACATGCATCCATAGCCATGAACCGTGATTATGATCTTTCAAGAAATACCTCAAGATTTTAAAAACATACAACAAACAACACAAAAAGATCCACCCAGACACAGCATGAATGAAATACAGATTTTTAACAAGGCTGTTGATACACCAGTTGCTCAGATGCTCTGAGAGCGGAACAGGGGTCGGCTAAAAGCAGCTGACTAAATTTAGAGATGGCTTATTGACAACTTGCGGTCACGGGTCTAATTTGTCCCAGCACAATCCTGTTTTCCCATAAAAAGGAATCAAACACCAATACCTGTCGACTGCCTTGCTATCAAAGCCATTTTATCTCTGGTGTCACGGTATTTGATACAATATGATTAACTTCAATCATATCACTGTAAATGACAAATTTTTACTGAAATGACTTGTTTTTCATAGGCTCAGCTTTTTGCCTTACAACTTGAATTCATCCCATCCAGCTCTTTCATTGCCTGTGGCACCAGGAGGTCCTTTCCCCAATAAGCAGCCTGGTCAAAGGCTGATCAGCTGCAGCAGAACTTTTACTCAGATGTCCCTGAATACTGCTGACAAGAATATAAAATAGAAATGCCTCAGAGAAACATTACTCGAAAAAACACAAAGAATAGAAATGACTCACAGAAACATCTTTGTTTTTACAAAGGGAAGACCAATCCATAGACAGAGGAAAAGCATGCCAAGAGATATTTTTGACCTTTTCTCAGCACAGCTTGCTTAAGTACTCTGAACAGTTTATTACAATTTGCAGAAGGTCAGGAAAGTCAGATCTAGGCATATTTTCCCAAACTGTACATATTTTTAGCAACAAAGAGGAGCAAGCAGAGAAGTAGTTCTATTCATATAATTTCCCTAGCAAATCTTGAGGTAGTACAAACTTAATTCATTTTCTTGGCTAGATTAAGTTTGATAAAAAATCTCAACTATTAAATGTTTGCACAATTGATAGAGCTTCAGTGTAGGAATATCAGAAAAACTAAAATGTTTCCTTACATTTCAAAAGGCACAGCAATACCAGTGCTTGCTGCTTGCTGGTGTGGGAAGTGCTGACCCTGAACAAGCAGCTTTTTCCCACCCCCCCCCCGTGGTCTCTGGCCATCAGAAATGCAAAGCCGGATGCAGCCGAACATATTTTTGCATCCTGCCCTAATTCAAAAGCACTTTCACATGCATTCTAGATTATTCCTAATGTTCACTGTCAAAGAACGAAAGGCTAATGAAGCATTTTGCAGCCTCCAACGTGTATTTCAAGTATGTGTTAAAATATTTTTTTGTCAGTATCCCACAAAAAGAGAGGACTTAAAACTGCCCTCACTCTTATCACTTTTGTTTCTTTTACTTATAAGCAACATTTCAGGATCTACATCAAATGCAGTCACAAAAAGGCTCAAGGCCAGTTCTCATCAGTTAATTATTTCACTGTTGTCATAAAAACAGACTTTAAAAGCATGAATCAGTCTTTTTTGTCTTTTTCCCCCCCTATTCTTTTTAGAGATGTGTTTAACATGACCTGCAGCGCAAGGATGCTAGTGGGGTCGTCCAGTGTCAAAACCTGGGCTGCTTCATCAGTGACCAACAGCAAGCCAGAGTGACACCCTCACCACAACAATGACACGACTGGTGTTCATTTTGCTATTTTTAGGAGAAAGGGTTAGTGATAGTAACTTTCAACAAAATTCAGTCGATGCAGTGAAAACGTCATGCATTTACATTAATTTGAAAGCTCAAAATTAAAATCAAACTTAACTTCCCATGCAAAAAAACCTCAGTTTTAACAGAACTACCAGCCAAAGGGACATTCAGGGCAACACAGCTCACAAGCACAAGGCTGGGAGCTGACTTATAAGAAAGCCTGTGAGTATAGTGGTGTTGTCTTAGCAATACACACTTGCTGCACATTGAACATAGCAAAGAATAAATTAAATAATACACACACGTATGACTGTATAATGAGTGTACGATTATAGCACAGTAAGCGTACAGTTACAACAAGTGGCTAGGAGTCATTCTGAAGAGAAATGCTGTAAAAGTGATATTGCACGATTTGGTTACACTAAGCACTTTGCAAAGGGCCTTTAATATTATTTACAATGCAGTGAAAGACTGAAAATCTTTTCTACACAACATCACCAAGGCTACACATGCTTTCTGATCAAAATATCCCAGATTCTAATTCTGGTCCTGTCAGTGACAGATTCGCAGGAGCAGCAGGGTAGCACCTCACTTTCCGGACTTAATCTCACTTTTATCCCCGCCCCTGGCCCAAAACTGAAAAAGGAACCTAGGACGTGAGGAGGGATTAGATTTGGAAATTCACAATCCACCCATGTTTCTGTGTTTGCTGTGAAGACTAACTCACCCCTATCCACTTTGGACAGATCAAATGCTATAAAATTTCAGGTCTTATTACTACCCTAATAACACTAGATAAATTCTACAGAAATCAGCATCTTTGGATTGCACAATTGGACGCAAACAAAGTTTGTGCAAAGCAGTTGTTACTATGAAATGGGAAAAGCATCAAATACCAAACAGAGAATGTATGAAATGCTTATGCTCCCACCAGTGCTATCTCAAATGCAGAAAAGAAGTTTTTTCCAAAAGCCACGGACATTTTCTCATTAAAACAGAGAGGAATGTTGCGGTGCTGTATCATCGGCTTCAAGCAAACAACTCATCTGCTCTCAGCTTGAAAAGACTACCCTGGATAGGATCCAGAATGAACAGCAGCAATACCATGCAGAAAAGGCCACCAGGGAAATGACTTGTTTTTGCAAGTTCATGGGAATTTGAGTTTTGAAACACAATCTTTCCTAGCTGCCTGAGATTGCCTCATCAGAAGGGAATTGGCAACCTTTCCTACAAGAGGCTGACTCTGTCTGTGAGCAGTGCAAAGAAGCCCTAAGGATGACCGTGCTCCCTAACTTCCAGGAGATAAAGGTTACTAGTTTGGGAGTGGCAGAAAGTCTCTGCTCTGGTGACAATAGAATAAAAACTGGATTTTAGGGTTGCAGTGGCTCCAGGAGAGAGGCTGTCCTCTATAAACAGTGCTTCAAATCTCCTAGCATGACTTGAGGAGCAAAAAACCAGCTCCCTTGGGGCACTTCTCATTTAGAACCAGAGAATTGTTTAGGTTGGAAGGGACTCCTGCAGACCTTGAGTCCAATCTTCTGGTAAAGCTAGGCTCCACACACCGCGAGGTCAGGTTGCTCAGAGCCTCTTCCAGTCAAGATCTGAAAGTCTCCCAGCGTGGAAATTCCAGAGTCTCCCAGCGTGACCTGTTTCAGTGCATACCCAGACACGCTTGGAAACATTCTGATTTGTAACTAATGAGAATTTGCCTTGCTGGGAGTCCTGACTGTTGGTTCTCGCCCTTTGGTTGTGCACTTCTGAGGAGAGCCAAGGTCTTGGGCACTGGTCTCTCCTGTTTATCTGGTGACACCATTCCATGGCTTTCACTTTTTTCTCCCTCTCGCCTTCCAGACTCATGCAGTTTTAAGTATTGCTGCTGCCACTCTCTGACTGTGGCCTATATTTATTTCACCCCCCAAGACAATTACTCCTACTCTGGATTTACTCATCTTCTTCCCTTGCTGGTGAGATACTATCCCTGCCTGGGTTTACACACCATAGCCATCCTCCTAGTCACATTTTTTTATGGCTTCGTTCTCCTCCATGTCAGTCAGCTGTAAGTTATCGGTACAATCTGACTGCAAATGAAAAAGAAATCTTTTATTCCAAAGCCAAAAAAAAAAAAGAAAAAGAAAGTGAATTGCCAAGTTCCACCTAAATCACACAACCGTGTCATATCTTTTCCTCGCAATCCCTACCAAGCTTAACTGCAAAGGAAGGAATGGTGAACTCCACACAGTCAATAGCATAAACTCTTTGTGAGGAGGGCTATGTCTTCCTTTCGCTATGTAAATTATTAGTCTACACAGGGCCTCCCAGAGTAACAGATGGTGGAATCGTATGACATTTTAAGAAATACGAAAAAAAATTAAAGGTAGCTAAGTTATCCATACAGCAACTCTGAAAACAGCATCATAATTATATTAAAATTGTCCCTTTTTCTAACCACCTATGAATAATCTTGTAACACGAACATCCAATGACAGCACAAAATGATATTATGAAAATAAAACATCACAAAATATCAAACGTGTCTATAAAATATTTCAGTGATGTTTCAAAGCTTAAATTTCACTCCCATTTTGTGGCTGGTGAAACGGAGATATGGATGCTGGAAAAAATTGCAGAATAAACTAGGGTGTGAATTTAGACTGGTCTCAAAAATGTGTGCTCACATTTATTCCAAGACAAACATAAGGTAGTCTACATCCTGGTTTACAAAGGGGAAAGGAATTTCTAGTTAATGACGCTGCATTTATTGCAGACTCCACACTTGCGCAGACACAGCTGCCAGAGGGTAACTAGTGTGCTATATATGGTATGAAAACAACTTTCAACAGAACCCACCTGATGGTTCTTTTATTTAAGAAAGCCTACATTTCTACCCCAAAACTGTACACTGCATGTTTGACTAGGTAATCACTCTTAAATTCTTTCTACTCCCTTCCCCAAGGATTGTTGCGTACATAGCTAAAATTATAAACAAATTGCTAGTAAGACAGTAAAACGCTTTTCTTGGGACAGAAAGAAGGTGATTTATATTTCCAGTTATTTGAATTAATTGCCTAGTCTAATCTTTTCCAACAGATAAGGTCCAGATTTCTAAGAGAGTATCAACAACCTGGCCTTATAAAGATAAAACTTCATGTACACCTTGCATTTTCCACAGGAAGAAAATACTATAAGATACAGCAAAAATAAATATTTCTGAACAAGGAAACAACCTTTCAGAAGTATCACCCTACCTGAGTTGTGCTTTAAGTTCAGTAAATCTGGGTCGTCTACTAGGGTCGTATGCCCAGCACTTGGTCATAAGGCTGTAGAGGGTAGGAGGGCAGTTTGGAGGCATTGGGAGCCGCTCACCGTTCTCGATTCGCCCAATCACATCATTGTTCTTCACTCCCTGGAAGGGCTTTACCCCATGCATTAGGATCTCCCACATACACACACCTGAGAAACACATAGAAAAAAATTTTCCCCAGTGTGAACAAACAACTAAACCTGTTACAAAATCAGAAACAAATCACAATTTCGTACAGCCAAACAATGCAATTTATTCTGAAACATATCGCTAGGGAATCACTTTTGACTTACCGGCTGACAGCAGAGAGGAGTGGTGTGCAGCAGGGTTACACACGCAGCATCCACCTGAACTATTTATGGGGAAGCATGACCCACAGCTGGCTCACAGCAGCCTGGCTTCACACTGAGCTACCTCTTACCTATCATAAATCAGAATGGTTGCTCATATTCAAATCTACTTCTTTTTATGAGGTACAATGATCTGTGTTTGCTTTTCCCTTTGACTAGTTCCAACTGGCGTGTTTTGACACGTAGAATGTATTTTCACTTTGAGGGTATTTTAACACTGGCACCGATCCAAATTTTTTGTGCTGAAACTATGTAATAAAACAGTTTCAGCTGAAACTATGTTAAAAAAACAAAGGGAAAAATGGTGAGTCAGTTTAGGATTGGCCAGCATGTTCCACAGATTTCATTTTTCTAGCTCTGACTGTACTGGAGTTTTCTTCAAATTATTATAAACCTGCTAAAATTCACACACCCTTCATTTAAAAACATTCACATTTTATTTTGTAAAGTGGGCGAACCCTTCCTTGTCTGTCCTGCATTTCATGTCTCATAATCCACGTTCCTTTACGCAGCCTATCTTTGCTCTGTCTTATCCAGACCAGTAGTCTGGAGCAGTTTGAGCACAGGTGATCAGACTCATATAAAAACTTGCATATTTAGGAAAAAAGACCAAGGCTTCAGGATATTCCTGCTTAACCTTATTTTTACTCAGCTTCTAGTCATATTTTGTAAACTAGCAGGAGCTATGAAAGCTAAATCAAGGTGATTTAGCATTAAAGATCTGGAAAAAGGACACCACATAAGCTGATCTACGCACTAAGCAAGGAAGTGGGCAT
>NW_010105754.1:73970-80951 GCF_000699245.1 Pterocles gutturalis | reverse complement strand
GCTTCCCCCGCTCCCCTGTCACACGTCGGGGCGCTCCTGCCGAAGTGAAGGTGGCAGTGAGTAACGACAGCCATTGCTGGAAAATTTATCCAACAAGCTGAAACTGCTCTGTAAGAGCAACTGAGCAGAAAGCTGGCACAGTAAAAGCACCCCCCCGCCACCGTCTCCCCTGGTTTTTAGGGCTCACAAGAGCTCACCCGTGAGAAAAGGCGCTGGGTTTGCCCCCCACAGCCGGTACCGGCACTGCGAGATGCTCCACCGCCACGGTTTGAGCCATCCCACCTAAACTAAAAAACAAACAAACAAACAAAAAAAACCCCAACTTGTAAAAATCAGATTTACGGTTTCGAGCCATCCCACATACATAATAATAATAATAAAGTACTTCAAAAAACCAGGTCGATAGCTAAAGGCTTCGTTTCGTATAACAAGAACCCTCCCGCGAGTTTCTGCGGGTGCCTGCGCCTCACGGGTGAACCTTTGCAAGGGGCTGAATTTCTTTTCAAGTTGTTTGGCGCAAAAGCAAAAGATGGGGAGAGGGAGAGGAGGGTTGTTTTGAAGCACTCCCGCCGCCGGTGTTTTAATAGTTTGCATTCTCCAAGGCTGCGGCGGTCTGTGGTGTGAGGGAAACAGTTTATTACCTTTCCGTGAGAATCCCCTGGATAGAGGGCGAGGGGGAGAGAGGTGACAATGAGCAGGAAATAGTTCAATGGGGTCTCTTTAAACAATAACAAGTTCTTTAAACGGGAGCAAAGGAGAGGGAAAAGGAGCGGCGCGGTGTGAAAATAAGGCTTTCTTTAAAAATAGGCATCTGCCCGCTCTCCAAACGCCGCAGCATCATCGCTGCCGGGGTTTTTGAGATTTTAGGAGAAGCGGCCGAGGTACGCGGGAAGGCTGTCCGGGAGCTGGAGGAGCTAGAAGTGGGGCGCCCAGGAGAAGGCACGCTGAAGGGGTCCCTTTGCAGGATGCAGACGGAGGCTCATTCTGCGGGCAGGCACCCGCTGCCTGTCCCCTGCCTGTCCCCTGCCTGTCCCCCTGCCTTCACTCTGCCTTTCCACGCTCCGCACACCGCGGGGCAGCAGCCCCGGCGTGTCTGCCTTCATCCAACTTCCAATAAACCCGATGTTTCCGATATTATTTTCGGTTTCTTTTCGGTTTAGGAGTTACGGGTTAGGGCTGTGTTTTCATTACACAGCACCATCGGGCTCATCTATACTTAACTTACTCAGCTCAGCAGAGCTTTCTTTCGCCTTCAACCTGACATGTTAAATTCCGAAATTCCGCATGTCAGGTCCCTCCAACTACTGTCCAGAAACACACGAAAAGTTATTATCCCTTGAGACTAATTCCTGGGCTAAAGTTTCTTAAAGTTGGGGTTTTTTTTTTTTTGTTTGTTTGTTTTGTTTTGTTTTGGGGGTTTTTTTGGGTTTTTTTGGTTTTTTTGGTTTTTTTTTTTGTTTGTTTTTTCCTGCCTGAGCATCTACCCCCTGCTTTTTGTCCTCTTCGGAAGGGGAAAGCAGCATTCGCAAAGAAATTATGGGCGCGGCTTACTAAATTGATAGCTAGACGCTACTATAGATATTTTGAGATGGCCTTTTCACCATCAGGTATTTATTTCACTTAAGGTGCTCCACTTAAAACAAACAAACACGTCCTAGCAAAAGCCATGAGCATTCAAACCCCCAAAGATCCACGGCACGCTGCCCCTCGGCTGGGCCGGCAGCACCCACCTTACTTTGGGATTTGTGCTCTGAAGGCGACATTTCAAAAATCTTAATCCTGAAAAAAAAAAAAAAAAAACCGAGCATCAGCAGAAGTTAACCCCGGAGAAGGACCCCCACGGGCAGTCACTCATCCGTGCAGGTGAAGGGTAAAATAAAGGACTTTTTGCCCCCTTGCGTTAGTCGCGTCCCTTTTAGGGTACCGTCCCCGGGGAGGGGGGGTTGAAGGTGAGAGTGCTGGTGGTGGTGATGGGTCCAGAGAAGGGCAAACTCGTCTCAGTTCTTCCTCATCTCGACCTCACCTGACAACGAAACATTTTTAAGAGCCGAAAGCAGCAGAACCAGCCGGAATTGAAAGCGACAGGACCGTTTCAGTGGAAAATGAACCGTTCCAGTGGAAAATGAATAAATAAAATAGAGTCCATCTAAATGTGTATTTAGGCGAACAGTTTAAAAAACACTATTTAATTCTTCTAAATAGATGCTTCAGGGGAGAGATAATTCTTAATACATATATATATATACGCACACATAAGGAATGGGAAGCAACCTCAACCTCTTTGGCAGCACTTATCTATATGGTTTCTACTTTTTGCATTGATCGTTCTCTTCAGGCAGAGGGAGGAGAGTTGAAGTTGAATTTAATTTGATATATTTCACGTTTTACTTAAGACTTAGCAAATGCGCATGCCACACATCCCAGACAAATAATGTTGCACTCAACTTTAGTTGGTCTTTCAAAAGGAAGTCTATTCAGCTTTGAATTTTAAAATTACAATTAAAAAAAATGTTTCCAGAAATTATACATAATCTTTGGAACGGGAAAAAAAAAAAACCAAAAATAAACCCAAATCAAACCATAAACCCTAAAGTTTTTCCTCGGCTTGGATTCCTGCCGTCTTTATTCTATTTCCTTCTCCCTCTTTCTGATCTTAATTGCACTTTGGTTCTCAGGAGCGAGGACTCCCCACTTTCAGAGCCTTTTCACCGAGAGCTGCAGTGCATGACAGTTTACAGCCAAAAAACTTCCTCCAGCCCAACAGCTATAAAGATTCCCGATTTATAGCAATACTTCTCTCTTGGCTCGAGTGGAAGCCTCCAGCTGTTACTTCGGGTTCATAAGACCCGTCCATCTCTCCCTACCTTATTCCCCCGGGACAGAAGAAATCCCCAGACACTTCCCAATGGGAAATATCCCGTGTCCGCTCCTGCAGCTCCCGGGCACTGGCTGCCCCATGTGCAGCTGGAATCGCCTGGGGATGCCCTGAGAAAATTAGATCGTGGGGAGGCATTGGAGGTATCGGTTTAATTATCTTTCAACTTGCAGTTCGGTGGAGACACGCGCAATGAACACGGCCCGTGGTGCCGGACCCGGGCCCGGAGTCCCCGCACCCCACTGCCCCGGGGAGCAGCGCCCAGCCCGGTGGGGGGGAGTGGGGCTGAGAGGGGGGGAAATCCACCCTTCGGAGGTCAAAACGTCCCGCTCCTGAAGAATAAACACCGGCCGTCCCATGGCCTGCCTTTCTTTCTTTTTTTTCTTTTTTTTTGCGTTTTTTCTTTTTTCTTCTTTTTTTCCCCTTTTTCCCCTTTAAGAAAAAATAATATATTTGATAGGATCTATATATAAGAAAGATGTATATATCTCTGTCTCTGTTTTTCAGCTGCTTTTTCCTGGACACTGGGAAGGAAAGTCCTACTGATACTACTGTTGAGGCATTGATTGAGGACATGAATCCCATTTTCATAAGAAGCCTCTGGATTTCATTTTAATCTAGCATATAATTTTCCTTATATACAAGGCTTAAACAGGAAAAAAGCCTAAAGATCGTTCCGGGAGAGCTCTTCATAAGAACCTGCCATTTTCTAGCCCTAATGCACTAACATATACCTACAGAGGAAAGGACAACCTGTGAAAACATACAGAGGTATTATCCATTTTAAGTTTCTACATTGTGAGCGTTAAACCTCTGGAATAACTATGTTTCAGCTTCTCTACTTTTAGTATTTAAGAACTAGGACTCATTTTCTCCAAAGGTTTTAAATGTTAAATGTTTTGAAAAACTTTTGCTTTCCAGGTAGCCTGAAGGGAGCACAGCATGTTCATTTTGAGTTGTTTTGCTTTCCGCCTTTAGCAAGGCGCAGGCAGAGTGCCATCCTGCATTTTTTTGAAGGTGGCAAAACTCCCGTTGACTTAGTCAGATCTTTGCTTGAGTACTGCTAAGTACCCTCTCCATCCCCAGTGCTCAGATCCTGAGGTTTCCCCTCATGCAAGTCAATGATCAAACTTCCAATGACTTCAGCGCCTGCTGCACTAGACAGCACCAACTGAGGAAAAACAACAAAATCAACTGAAGCTCCCATGAAAGCCCTTAAGGGAGAGTTTGTCTCAAAGATGGATGAAATCAGCAAACTTGAGAGCAGAGCTCTTTTGATTCAAACTCAAAATTTGGAGCCAGCATATCCTTTTCAATATCTTAATGATATTGCTCCCAAAACTAGAGCTATTTGATCCAAGTTATTCTGAGCGAGCTAGTGGGAACAAGTAGATGACACAAATAAGAGTTATCTAACACTCTTAAGAGGCAATTTTTTAAAAAACTGCGAAGAGGGACAGGCACAACAGAGCATTGGGGCTGTAAAGACAAGTAGTAGAATAATAGGTAGTTTTTACTGCTTTTTCTTGGCCTAAACTAAAAACAACCAAACAAAAATCAAAACAACAACAAAATGACCCCCCACGCACAAACCTCTCCCCCCTCCCCCCTGAAAACGTATTCTGCTTCAAACAGGGACCATAGGAGTCTGATGACAGCAAGTACTTGCCTCATCATAAACATCCTAGCAGGAGTCCTGTAGAGAGACCCTACCATAAACAACACCTTTTCTTATACTTCAGCTCACACAGTTCTCAAAGGCACTGATGTAAATGTGACTTTTATTGCTGAGGTATGTCAGGGTAAATTAAAAAAATAATGCTCAGGTCTCAAATACGTAAGTCCTCACATTTTCTGACATTGTTATTAATAACCAAAACAACATACTTTTCCTAGGAATATTCACCTTTGCCCTGAACATTATCTCTTTCTTTATAGAAGTTCACAGTGGTAAGAATCAAACAGGCTGCATTCCATTCACAGCTCTTTTAATATCAATAAAACATTTCAGGCAGTCGGGAATCCATAGTCTCTCCTTTCCCTCTCCTTTGAACATTTCATGGAGATTACTGTAAGGCTTAAGACAAACTGGGTGCTTCATAGCTACATAATATTAACACCTCTAGAAAAAATAAGATACAAGTCCTAATTTGTAATTGCAGGGATTTTTTAAAAAAATCAACCCTTTTCCTGTTGTTTTTTTTTCTTTTCTCCTCCTTTACTGGTTTAACATTTTTCTACCTTCTCCTCACTGCTCCACAGGAAAGGTAAATATCCAGTGTTAATGACTGCTATTTTATATTTTATAAATAAGGGGAACAATTTTAGTATTCACCTGGCAACTTGTGCCTATATCTAGATTATCACATGTTTTGGCAATTGCCTTGAGTGCGGCCTCAATGTTTACAGCCTCTTCTGAGCCCTCTCCAGGCAAGATTATTTCCTGATGTCTTGCTCTAGGTAACTCCCTGATCCGTAGGAAATAAAAGCACTCGGACAGCTTTAGTGATGAGGGGTTACTGAAAGCAAATTCTCTGCCCCTCATAAACAAGAAAACTATCTGATAGAAACCTCTTTTCTTCTTTACCTCATTTGAGTTAATCTCCACTGACTGAAAGCAGCAGTTTTCCATAACTTGGATGTTTTTCATCATCTTGATGCAACTGGCTCATAGAGAAGAACTGGAACCTACCTAAATCTAGATATTAGTTTAATTCACCAGTGGCGTACTTTTACGTCAACTGAGCCACTTTTTAGCCCCCTCCACTATCTCCTCTCTTAGACTGCTCTGAACCCAATTAACTTCTTTCTTCTAAGCTGTATGTGACCTCTCTTTACTCTAGATATCCAACCCTTCATCTTACCCACACTTGCTTCACCGACAAGGACTTCTCCACATCTGATATAAATATCTTCACATTACCACTTTTAAGAAAGGGAAAAACTCCTGAACTCACCAAGTCACCACCATAATTTCCTCTAAATCTTTTTTCCATTATGTGCACAGCACGTGTTGTGCACCATCCTGGAGAGGTCTGCTCAAAGGAAAATAGTGGTAGAAGGACCACACAGAGCAGAAGAGCAGGATTGCAATGCCAACAGCTTTAAATCTGGACAAATAAATAAGAAGCATTCACTGGAAAGCAGCAACTGCAGAGGAAAGATAAACTACTGACACAACAGGCCCTTAAAGAAGCTCCTGTTGGTCTTCTCAGGGAGACAGGAGGCAAACTAATGCCACCTTCTTCCTTTCATACAGGGCTCAGACCTGGAGAAGGGCTTCTGGGATGTATAGACATGTTTGTGATCCTATTTTTCATGACCAGGAGTGTAAAATGTTTTGCAAACCTCAGCCTTTCTGCATTGAATGTACCCACCAAGCTCTGAGAAACACAAATATTTCTTACCGTTTCCTATTTTGAATTCAGCAAAGGTTAATTGGGTCTTGAAGGCTTTTTCCTGCCTTACGCCACCTAACGAGTTTAGCTGCGGGAAGGTGGTTGATGTAACGTACAGCACAAGAGACTGGAAGCCAGGAGAGCTGATTCTGAGCTCCACTGACTCACTGTCTCACTTTCGGCAGGTCTTCAGCATCTCCATTTTGGTAAGCTGCTCTCCTGTATAGTGAAAATATTACACAGACATTTTCATCGGTAATATCCCATCCTTATTTTCTCTGGAACCATTTGTAATGAAAGTAAGTATCCAATAAGCTCATAACGCATAATGAAAAGTAATTACGTGTCAAAACAAAAATTCACAATCTTTTTTCTCTGGTAATGCAAATCTGGTCTGATTCTCTAACAAGGGTGCATTTTTTCCTGCTGGATACTTTCTGAACACTTGCATTTTCACCCAACTGCTTATTTTGGTCCTGCTTAGTTACAGCAGGCTTCATACATTGGTTCTTTTTTGCACTGTCGATTTGTTTAAAAAAAAACAGTCCACGTAGTAAAAAGGGACTATTTAAGCCCTATCTTTTTGTCTATCAACCCATGCTGTCAGTACCACATGAAAATACAACAGAGATGATGAATGAGCAGCAAATGATGAATGTGTGGGGACCACATTGTGCAATAACCATCAGCACACGAGCCACAGGAGGC
>NW_010105754.1:69875-73939 GCF_000699245.1 Pterocles gutturalis | reverse complement strand
AGGAATGCCTAGGAGACACTGCAGAGTGTCTGAAATCTCTAAAATCTCTTCATGTTAAACACTTTTCCAGGGCCAGAAAATGTTTCCTGCTCATTCCTATGAAACTACTTTTTATGTCTAGCTCAGATCAGTAGATGTTCACTGCATCCCTGGGTTATTGTATATATTCTTGCACGTTGCTAGGAAAAGCATATAGCTCCCTTGCCTAGAAAAACTCCACTATCTTTTCACGCTAAAAACCAGTGGCCTTAATTAGTGGTTAACTAGTTCAAAACACTCTATACAGGCACATTTTTGACAGTGCAGTGCTCTAGGTCTGTTAGTTTCAACACGGATTCCAACAGCCTAACATCAAATTCTCAGATATGACCAACTAAACAGCAGTCCATCTAACTGGGACAGATATTCCTTTTTACTCCCTTAGACCCGAGAAAACTTCTTCCCCAAGCTTCCTCTCATCGTCTCATAAGAGCTCATACATTCCCCTGTATATACAAGATAATTGGAAAAAGTGAATAATGTATATTAACAGTTAATGATAGACCCACAGCTATTTCACCCAGATCTCTAAAAGACAGCGTAAGAATTCAAAGATACCCAACTTTACTATTGTTAGGAACTGAGCTGAACAAAACCCTTCGATGGCAACATCTTTGTCCCCTCCTAGCAAGTACAAACTCACAATTTGTGATAGCTGGCCAGTCAAGGTAGTGCTACACACTTGCTCCAAGACAACTGCCTAGTGTGCTCCCATTGGTATTCTTGCTGTGGGCAAGGCTGAAGCTTCAAGCCTTGTCCCCACCTTTCCATTAAAAATCTTCTAACTTCTGGGTGGGAACAGAAAAAGACATTGATCCTAATCATGTCTGCCTGCACTAGTACTTTTGATAGCTCCTAATTCAAGAGGTATTTTGTCATTTGTCCTTAATGCTGTTCCACACCAGACCACAGGAATTTTCCTCCGGTGAGCACTGGCAACTTTTGACCTGATTGCAGTGGTATTCCAGAGTATCACATTCAGTACCTGAGTGAAAAAAATAGCCATCATACAAGAGATGCCAAGCATTTGAAATCTGAATTTCTGTTCTTTCAGAGGTACTCTGATCCCTGAGAACTCCTCAAAACTGAAATCTGCTGATGCTACCAACTGTGCTCATTAACGCTGGCATGTTACTTTCAGACATGGACTTTCCACTTGCATCTTTGTTAACATAATACATTAATAGTCTTGCAGGCATATTGCACACATTTATTTGCCTTTTTCAACTTTTTAAAACAAGTTGCTAATCTTCAATTCAATTAAAAGAGCTCTCAACCATGTTATACTTATAGCTGGTTTGTATTAGCAAAAAACCCACAAAAACGCCACTAATTGAAGCCTTCTCCAATTCTATCCCTTAGACAGCTTGTTATTTGTGTTTAACCTGGCTTTACAAATGTTTTCTTTAAGAAGCCAGAGGGAAATGATCAGTATTATCCAAATCTGTAATTTAAGGTGCATTTCGCTTTCAGAAGCTTGTGGCAGATGCCATGTTATCCCAGGAATTGACTCCTGATTCTGTCTGTTCAGATGTCAAGGACAGGGTCAATCTGAGATGTAGAAAAAGAACTGCTTTGCCTTCAAGGCGTCTTCTTTTAGGAAGAAAAATCTTCAAGCCTCAAAGCATTGACAGCTTTGAGGAAAACAGAGTTTAACTCAAGACTTTATCTTCAGCAGCTGCCTTGTCTCAAACATTAAATTGCTTACGCTTGTAGTAAATATATTTCTATTCACATAGCAACTGCTGTGATGCACTTAGCACGTAGCCTTCAAGATGAACTGAGCTTTGCCCTCCGAAAAGTTTTCTCCCTGTTTTACGTCTAGAAATGCAAGATGATAACGTGCAAAACTGAAACAATACTAATACATTTCTGATCAAGCAATTAGAAAATCCACAAACTCATTTTATTAAAGAACTTTGATGCTAAAAAAGTTTTTAAACATCAGCTAGATTCTATAGTTTTTACTTGGAAAGAAATTCTGTTGAAAGCATAGGAAGTTTTTCCATGAGTAACCCATACAAGGATAAAACTGAGTATAGTACAAATGCCTCCATCGTTCTTACGATTTTTGTTCTCAGTGCAACAACAGGAAGCTGAAAAACTCTTGTATTTGCAAGACTGGGTAATGACTTGTGCCTTTTTTTTTTTTTAATTTTTGAGATTTGCAGCCTGAATAACAGTGAAGAAGAGTTATAACATGACAGAGTGTCTACATTACAAGTCTTCCTTCTAGAAAAGACAGGTTTGAAATTAACAAAGCCTCCAAAATTCTTTCTTTGGTTCTGACTTTTCTTTACAAGCCCTCGATTTGCCACAGGGAGGCTTTGGCAAAGCATTTCTTTTGGGGGAAGAGAAGGAAGAGCAGGGGGAGGAACCTAAAAATCTCCACCTTTTGGCCGTCTCAAGTGCTTGTCTGCCTGGAAGCTCAATATGATGCAATTAATGAACAGCAATCCTCCACCTTCAGTGCTTCCTTCCCTTTCTTGAGACAGATGTGCTGACAGCGTGGCACCTTCTTTAAAGGAACTCGGTTTTATGGAAGCTGATCTCTCAGCAAGGGATGAGTGGCTACAAGCTTTTGGCTGTCCCATGTATTTTCAAGAAAAATCACCGTGTTTCATGCCAAATATCCAGAGACAGTACCAAGCAGAGATAAAAACCATTTCTCTGCAGGGTCCAGCAAAGGCCTCCTTTTATCCAGATCTCTTTCAGATGTCCATGTGTGCTAAAATTTCCTTTGCTTGTCCTGGAAAACACTCTTATAGACAAATGTATTTCACTGGCAAGCTATGTTTTTTGTTATATACTGCACATATTTTTACTCTGTTTAGCTTTCATCCTGTTCCTCCTAGATATATCTTCAGGTGCAACCTCAAACCAGCTCTTGCCCTCCGTGCTTTTACATCTTTCAAGTACACAACATCACCTTCTCCTTGCTTATATCCAAACTCAAGAAACAAACCCATTCGAAACTCAAGGTATCTGGGTGCCTAAAATTGAACAGTTATATAAGTTACCCATTAATCAGTGGCGTTAAATACCTGCAATTCCTACCAAAGTCACGAACTTTTGAAAACTAGGATACCTCAGCCCCCACAACCCCCATTTCCCACCTGCCCCAGGCACGGAGAGACGCACATATTCTCTGCTTTACTCACCTGACTAGTTGCATTAGGCTCAGTCACACTGAATGAAGCAATTACAGAAATGAAGATATTAAATTGGATTCACATGCCTAAATTTAGCCACAGAAGTCTGATACATTTTTTTGTTTGTTTGTTTAAAAATGAAAAAAAAAGGAAACAAAAAGATAGAAGAAAACTAGATGGATAGACAGAATCCCGGTCTGTCTTCCAGCAGGTAACATAGCCTCAGAAAGCCTTATGATATCAACCAGCTGTCATGAGAGGTAGAACTACATAACTGTCTTCTCCAGGCTTTATGCTTCACAGTGCCTTGCAAAAGCCTTCTGAAGGATGCAAACAGAATAAAAGTCTTCCTCTTGCCACAGTATGTGACACTGAAGATGAAAAGGGTTTTAACTCTCTAACTCCTATGAAAACTTCATATTACCATCCCTACTAGGACTTTATCCTTACTCAGCTCCAGTTAATAACAGATTTTTTTCCCCTTCCTCTTTGTCCTGGGTTCGGCTGAGACAGAGTTAACTTTCTTCATCATAGCTAGCAAGAGGCTGTGTTTTGGATTTGTGCTCAGAAGAAAGCTGATAAGAAGCGATGTTTACCTGCTGCCAAGGTCGGCAGACCGGAGAAGCTGGGGGGAGCACAGCCCCAGTTACTAGCCCAGGACTTGATTTTGGGTTCGGGATGGAGACCCAGAGTGGCCAATGGTATATTCCATACCATACCATACCCGTCATGCCCAGTATATAGGTGAGGACCCTCCGGAAGCTTGTGCCTTTTTGTCCTGGATTGCTTCTGCTCCGGATCATCTCACTCCAGGTGGTCGCTCTCCCAAGGCCTTTCCCCCCCACCCCGGTCAGCTCTGGGTCTGGGACGCTC
>NW_010105754.1:11473-69710 GCF_000699245.1 Pterocles gutturalis | reverse complement strand
TCACTGTGTGTCACTCATTTGTATATTTGTATATACTATTATTTCCAATATTATTGTAGTTTAGTTATTAAGTTGTTCTTATCTCAACCCACGAGTCCTTTTTTCCTTTTTTCCCTTTACCCCTTTAATTCTCTCCCCTATCCTCGGGTGGGGGGGATTGGGTGAGCGGGTGTGTGTGAGCTGGCCCCCAGCCAAGGGCTATCCTGTCACATTCTTAACTATGTAAAGAGCTGTACATTGACTGATAAGGATGGCTGTATCATTTATAGGGGTAAGTTTCGGTTGCTACAATGTCCCATGACACTTTTCAACTATATGTCAAGAATCAACCTATAGCTTCACTGCAATACCAGGAGACATTAAACAGCTCTCTTTTAAATGTAATACACACATAAATCAGCAAAATATAGGCTGCAATACAAAATTTAAGGGGAAAGCCAAGAGAGTTTGATCATACTGTAACTATACCATTTGCAAACTTAGGCACTCTTGCTATTCTAAATCTACATTTTTAATAATATTAATTATTAAATTATTAAGAGAAAGGTGAAGTTTCATGCTACGATGTTTTGGAAAGTACATTTCTGTAAGCAGTTATAGCGTCTGTTTGGAACAGATGCAGAACAAAACCAAGTCCTGTTTTCTTGTGGGGGGTAATACAATGTTTTGTTTCCCAAATTCAACCACCGAACAAGATGAATTCTTTGTGCTCCATCCCACACCCAATTTCATATCCTGTTGGGGCTCACCCTAAACTTTCAAATTATATTCAGCCTTCTTGGTTGTGGACATCTACATGGTCTTCTCCTTTTAGACTCCCTTCTGCTCCTTTCTTCTTTGTCCTGTATGTGAAATGAACATCAGCAGACAAAGATAAGTGGTCATGCAGGACGAAAATTTGTTCAGTTTAGCTAATCACAAAGACTTCAGCAAAACTGCATTTTTCTAATATTGCCAATGTTCTGACTCAGAGAAAGATCAGAGGAAAATAGTCAACCAAAGCGTATTTGAAGTACTCATGAAGAAATTTTTTTGCTGGTCCCTGTAGAAATTTGCATTAAGCTTCAATCGTCATCCGAAACAAGATCCACCTTTTAAAAATATTTTTCAAAAAAGACAGAAATTTCTACAAATGGTCTCAGATAGGAGCTTCTACACAAAACAAATTAGTTATTTATAGAGGATACAACTTCTCTTGAATTAGAATTGAACTATGGAAAGTGAAAATTCAATAGCTTTAGACCAACTAATACATCAGTTGGACAGAAATAATAACCAGCAACTCAACAGTAAAGAGTAAGAGAGTGTTTTCCATGGGTATATTTGAGATCCCTCAGTTGAGAGGCTTTGACAATAAATCTCTAGTATTTATAATTATTTTTACTCCAGTGTTTTGTTACTAGGTTTCAAAGTAGAAATCCTGTTTTGAAATTACTTTCTTCACTCTACATAAATTAACAGCTCTAGAACGCTTTGTAAGAAAAGGAGTTCTTTCTGCAGGTTGCTGGAAGCTGAACTTTTCACGGAGAACTGGCTGAAGATCTGGCAGAAAAAGGCAGACAGCAGAAATATGCTATGCTGGAAATGGGTGCTGACTTAGCAATGCACTTTAAAATACACTAATCACATTTAGCATACTGAGAAGCTTCATGTTTTCAGTGTTTAATCTGCCTTTTTCCCATCAACTGGTCATAAAGAGAGAAGAGAAAAAAAGAAAAGAGAAAAAAAGGAAAGAGGAGAAAAAAAGAAAAAAGGAGAAAAGAAAACCCATCATCCTCTTTTAGGAATGCTTTCACCCTAGAGTAATGTGAGAGTAGATGGCTTAAGTGTCTTGCTTCAAGAACAGTTACTGTCATTTAAAAGTATTTTTTCTTGCCAAAAGTGTCTGGACTGTAGTCTTTATAGCTATACATTTTAAATAATAAAAACAATGGGTTTTTTTATTTTTTGAGCTGTCTGTACCTAAGACTGAACTTCAGGTTTGTAATGCCACGATCCACAGTGAACTTCCAGTTAAAACTGGGAGACTGAGTCAATTTCCATCACCACTCACCAGCAGCCAGCCAGCTACATAACTGCAATACAGTGGAATGAAATGGGGCCTCTTCCTTCTCATGATTCCCCTGCCTGGCTTTGCGCATACACTCTGTTAGTCTCACATGGATATTAAGCTCTATTCTTCTGCTTGGTCTTCATCTTCACTGAAGAAAGAGGTTGTATTCTGAAACTCAGTAAAGTAAACCAAGAAAAATCTTTAAGACACAACACTGATTTTCAGACTTAAATTACAGACTCCCCATAAATTTCCATCTGACCACAAATTAACGGATGAACTATGGGTTGGGTTTTTTTAAACTCAAGTTGGCTTTTAGCTAAGTCCTTCTCCTCCTCAAAAATTCACTGTGAATGATTACTACGGTACTCATAATTTCTAAGTCAGTTCCACAGGAGCATAACAGAGGTGTATGTGACAAACCTAGATACATCAACATACCATGTCCTGGTTTGCACTGAGGCATTACCTTTCTTACTTCCCATTCTTGACTTCTAATCATTGGCTTATAGTTAGTGAGTATTTATTTTCATACATTTCAGAACAGTGAAATAATCTGCAAGAAGGTTTTAAATAGCTTACCTTATTTTTTTACCTGTTGATTTCTGTGAGTTGTGTATTTTTATCTTCAGTAACACCTTGGACCAAGCCGAATTTGGAGGAAAAAGGTTTGCTGCCTGGCAGTTCTTCTTGAGGACAAGAACGATGATAGGTAGAAGCTGAATATATGCTTGCACAAGTTCAGAAATTAATCTTATGTTTGTAAGGAGAGTAGGGTTTTGATCTCAATAACATTATTAATTAAATGTAACAATTACTACCCTAATAGTAATTGTCAGGCAGATTTAAAAATGCCTTCTGCACAAAAGCAAATCACGTATATACCAGATAAGTATTGTGTTTGTATAAAAATTATATGTATACATAATGATGTCTCACATATAGCGAGTCTATTTTGCAAAAAGACTGGTATTATTTACTCAGATTTTCCAAGTCCTTAAGCATGGTAGCATACAGCAATGTCTTACAAACTATGTTGTCAATCGACATCTTCAACACCTAAACAGTGTAACCCACTATCATGGCTAGGTGACACTACAAGTTCCCTCAAGGATTTGAGGGAGGTGATTCTCCCCCTCTACTCTGCTCCTGTGAGACCCCACCTGGAGCACTGTGTCCAGCTCTGGGGTCCTCAACACAGCAAGGACACAGACTGGCTGGAGCAGGTCCAGAGGAGGCCACAAAGATGATCAGAGGGCTGGAGCACCTCCTGTGCAAGGACAGGCTGAGAGAGTTGGGGTTGTTCAGCCTGGAGAAGAGAAGGCTCCGGGGATACCTTAGAGCAGCTTCCAGTGCTGAAAGGGAGATGGGGAAACACTGCTTGTCGGAGATGTAGTGATAGGACAAGGGGCAATGGCCTTACACTGAAAGAGGGGAGATTGAGATTAGATACTAGGAAGAAACTTTTCCCTGTGCGGGCGGTGAGGCAGTGGCCCAGGTTGCCCAGAGAAGCTGTGGATGCCCCATCCCTGGAGGGGTTCAAGGCCAGGCTGGATGAGGCTTTGGGCAACCTGGGCTAGTGGGAGGTGTCCCTGCCCATGGCAGGGAAGTGGAAATAGATGATCTGTAAGGTCCCTTCCAACCCAAACCATTCTGTGATTCCTTGATTCTATGATTCTCAACCTGGGGTCGTGAATGTAAGTGGACTGTTGTTATACTTGCCTCTTTAGGGAAGATCCATCAAAAAAAGGAGAAAAAAGTAGATATTCCCCGGAAGTTTAGCTGACAGAGGGTATTGTTGCCCTTTGTTTTTTAAATGTTCTTTTTTACAACTCCAGCAACAGGCATTAGTAAAGCCTCACAAGCAGCTGTGTCCAGAAGCTCTCTAGGAAATGGTTGCATCTAGTAATGAAGTAAATTGAATGTATATTTACATATATATTCAGAAATAGTGGGACTAACTGGTTGCTGGGTCACTGCAGTAAGGATCCTTTCTGGTCAACAGCTCTGTGTTTAAAAATTAATACATAAAATGGTCTCACTGAGTTTCCAGTTATTTAAGCATCTTAGAGAAAGGATGCTAAGATTCAAATAGCCAAGGTTTGAAGACTGCAGTGGTAATGACAAAGCAGGGATTGATTTGAGAGAGAGTAGATACAACCTATGAGAGTCATACAAATTACAGTATTTAAAAAATAAGCCCCCAATATGTACCATTTGTTTTCTTTGTGGTGCTTAACAGAGGCGGGAAGTTTCTGTGTGTTTTGTTTTGGAACATAATTTGAAACCATGATTTGGGCTTGGCACATATCAATACAACAGCAAATAATACGTTGATAGAAGCATCACAATCTTTTGAAGACATGCCTTTACACTACCTGCCTTCTCCTTACATTTAAATTACCTTTGATTATGTACAGATAATAAAAATATGCCTTTATTTGACTCTATTGAACCTACCATTGACAGTCCAACAAATTCTTTTTACATTTGAGCAATTGCTTAGCAGGAAATGAGCCCAGCAATGACCTAAAAGAAAAAAAATCTCACCCTTTCTTTAGATCTTCTTGACTTTGGAAAGCTCTGTCTGAAGTCCCTCAGCTCTTTCCCAAGTTCCTAATTATGTATTTCTTTTTTAATAGACTAAAACAACTGCTAGACTTGGAGCAGCCTAAATCTGAGGAAGCGGTTCCAGTACCTCCCAGGGAAAAGCTGCCCAGCAATTTAATTTTTGTCTTATGCCCAGGAAGCAAGCCCCCTTTGGGCAGCAGTCCAAACCCACAGTTTGGCCAGAGTGAGCGATTTTAGGTTGCCCCTATAATAAAAACTTTTTAAGCTCCTATTGCAGCCTAATGGGACTGCGGTGTGGATTCACACAATCCTACTGAAATGCCCTCCTCATTAAAAGGGCTATTTAGAAACCAAAGTCTGGTTTCTGAATAACTTTAGATACAATGTCAGGGTCGAAACGTAGCTCCTGAATGGCTTTAGGATGGCAGAGTAACTGGTGATAGGATTTGTTCAATATCGCAAGGGCAGGGGGATGAGATGAAGATCTGGTTATCTAGGCAGGTTTCTTCACAATGAGAGGTCTCCTCCCGTTACACTGGTGTACTGACAATTGCTAGGGAATTGCCGGCAAGGATGACAGTTTTGTCACAGTTGTGATTAAAAGACTGAATCCCTAGGGCCCCTTTCAATTGCCTCTCCTGTTGTCCTAATTCAAGCAGAATTTCATTGTTTTCAATGTGTGGGAGGAGGATTCAGGTGGAAATACCAGCAAATTTCTCTTCTGTCCCAGAGGGGTATGCAAACAAACAGCAGAAGTGAACTTCTAGAGAAATTATTTTACTGCCTATTAGTGTCTGCTAGTTTTCATAGGTTCATCAGGATGCACGAGAATTCTTCTATAAAGTAATTTATGTGCTGTGCTGCAGGGTAACACTTGAATCTTTTGACTTTTGATATTAGGGGATAACGAATTTGTAGGCACCTTCAGCTTCCTCAGCATCGCCACGCAACCTAAGCGGACTGTTGGACCTGTCCCCCTGCTGCTTGTTCCATTTACTCGGTGATAAGTCACACATTGTGATTACCTCCAGCATAAACTGGAAGCAGCAAGGATTTTTAAAACTGTTAGTAGAACTTGTTTAGAAAGCAAAGGTGCTCCATTTGCAATCGTACCTTTCTTAAATGAGGTGAATAGGTAAGAGAGACGTATTGCTTTATAAACATTTTTTTGCTTGGTTGCTTAAACTTGTTTTGGCAGTTATTCTTGTAATCATAATATGGTGGCGATGAAAGTTGGTTTTTACGACTTCAGTGTAAAATTTGGGATATGCCCTTCCAAAGCTGTGCAAATGACAGCTGTGTTTTCTCTCCCTCTTTAAAGAGACTGTACTTCTCTTACCCAGACCACCACCACACTAGGACGTTAATACTGTGCACCTGAGGCCTTCCTGTGCTCTAGTACAGAAAATTAAGCATCCTTACACGGATTTGAAGAGATATACATCAATTCTATCTGTAAAAGCTTTCCTAAAACCTCAGGAGGCAACTTCAGCCCGAACTGACTGTCTAGGATAATTTCACTTTCCTTCACAGGTATAAATGTGCTTCTAAAAATGTTGTTAAATGTGTTATGAAGGAAAGTCCTTCATTCTGTACAAATTACTTAAACAGCAATCTGTAATAATTGCATGCAAGTCGCATGCAGTCTTTCTTTGTTCTTGTATATCTCCTTCTGAAGGAAAACATGGCTGTAGTTTATGATAGCATTTTCTTGAGGCATACGATGGTTCCTTCTCTTCTACGCTGTCAATGGGACTTTAAATGTTCCAGGTTTCTGCCCTGAGAAAAAGGAAAAAAAATTTAAAAGAAAAAACAAACAAAAAAAAAACCAAACTGAGAGAAAGCTGGGCTCCTGCTGCACATCTCCAGAGCACTGTGGGAACAAAGAGCCTGAAGTACTGAGAGGGAGGATGGAAAACCAGTGGGAATGGGCAGGAGACAGGCCAGGCGGTGGGGGAAGGGGCCATGGGGTAGTGAGGGGAATGGGAGCAGAAAGGAGACAGATCTGGTAAAGCGAGGAGAAGCCCGGTAGGAGAAACTTCTTTGTTTGGAAGAGAGAACAAAGGGGAAGGAGAGATGATGGAAGAAGCATAGGTGTTGGGTTAGAAGAAATTCGTTTTATTTCTATCCACTCTCAATCTGCACCCACGAAAGGAAAAATGTAAACACACAGAGGGAACTGATTAACGTGTGCAAAGAAACATGCTGCTTTTGCTTTGGTTGGGTCAATTAAAATTAACTCTTTTTTTCTTCCTTAGGCACTTAATTCACTTTGAACAAAAACAATTAGATATGAAAATGTAAAGCTGAAAATCTAATATGGCAAATCTACAGATATTGACTTCGTTGGTCTTGACACGTTGGTCTAAATGTATATATTTTTATCAGCTCAGAAGTACAGGTTTTTCTCAGAGGGGGCTGACTGCTGGAAAAAAAAAAAACCCTAACCTGACCCACAGTGTTTTGAGTTTCTTCTAAATCTAAAACTTGAATTTGTGATATATCCTGCTCCACTTCTCCTGGAGCATGAAAGATTGGGTGGGAAGAAGTTGGCAATCATGTCAAAGCTTTTGTACTGTTTGCCTCTGTAACTGCTTTGTTTTCAGTTTAAAACTCCTGGTGGAAACCATTTATTTCTGTAAAGCAGAAATGACAAATCTTTGGGGGAACTTAATATATATTTATCTTCAGCCATCAAGCATCTAAAATATCAAAAACAGAGCATTACTTACCTTTTCTAAGTTAACTAATATCCGTTCTTTACTGTAGGGCTGAGTGTTTTCCTCCCAGTGATATTACAGCAGAGTAGTCAGCATTTCAATGTAATCTGCACTACAATGCCCTATGTTAATGCAGACAGATACTTCAAAAACAAAACAACATGTTAATGGTCCCTCTCATATAACTCTTGGGCCTAACAATTAGTAGCCACTTTTATTAGCAGCTAAGTGCAGAAATATACCATTTAAAATCTTACAACCTTTGTTCTGGATTTTAGGTGACTTTGACAAAATGTGTCTTTACCAATCCCTTTTGTAAACTTGTGTGTCTGTTGTAAATAGCATTTTCATCCCCCAGTTCGTTGCCTGGATTATAAAGCGAAGGAACAGGACACCTTGTTTTGCTAAAACTGATGGTTTCTTTTTTAAAAAATTATTTTAAGACATGAATAAAGGCTGGCAAAATTTCTTTACTGGTCATGGATGAACTTTTTCCCCAGTTCTTTATCTGCTGTACTTTGAAATTGGTAGTGTGAATGGGGTTAAACTCTGAATTTTCAGTTACAAAAATGTGACAAAATGCCAATTTATTGATCAACCCTGAAAAAATGTCTGAAAAGAGAGCGCTATCAACTTCAGAAAGATTCTTCCTGTGAACATGAATTGTTCATCAGAATAGCCACGCTCTTGCAAAGGGGGCTGGCCAGTCCCGGGTTTGCTGTTTTGTAAAGGGTCCTCACTGGCTTCACCTCTCACACATTTACCATCTCAGTTGCTTCTGGTTTAAGACATGTTGGTTGTGTTTTGTGCAAGATCTACAAAACCAGCAGCCAATTGTGGAAGTAAGAAATGAACGTGTTGTCTAGATTCCTTCTTCTGCAAAGAAGTTACACTGCCCTTACCCATGCATCCCTGGGCCTGCTAGTAACTAGGGTGTTGGAGCCTTAAAGCCAACCTCTTCTGCATGGTACCTGGCTACACTTCCAGCTGTGACAGGAAAAACCAATTTGACTGTCCATTTTGCATTCTAAAGAGTGAAGGAACCATTTTTTTATGTATAAAATATTTGGGAGTTTTATCTATATACAGCTTTCTGGGGCTTACATATTTCCTTCTCCATCGTAAATGATTATTAACTTTTTGGTTGTCTTGGAACTCCTATCTCTCCGTCAGCATTTCTACTTTCAAATAATTATTAGGATCCATCTGTAAAAGGTTTTTTCTTCTCTGTTGACCTTTTTAGATTCTTTCAGGTGTTCTCAACTCTCCCATGGCAAGAGCTGTGTTCTCTCATACAGCTGAGTGTCTTGTTTCTGCTGCAGGAGGCTGGGGTCTGTTTACTTCTATAAACAGTTATCAAGAGAGTGTCAGACAGTCCACTCATATGTGAAGTGCAAAGTCTTTTGGAAAATGAAACTGAAAATGGTTTTCTTCAACATACCAAGAATATGAACAGACTTCTGAATTAAAATATGCTTATTATTCTGTTTCCCTGGAGCTAAATTTGTTGATTCATATTCAGTTTTGCTGCTTGCATGTACTGGTACATGGAATATCTTACTCTGGAATACATTTGCCTTCGACTTAGTTTCAGGAAATATCAAAAAAATCTCTGGTATTGTGATTTTCAGTACTGTAAGCACATTATTTCAAACTGAGAAATTCATGTTTCATGATAGCAACATAAGCTTTCAGTTGCAGTAATACCAACCATTCTGAAAAATTACTTTGCAGATTTGTTGCAGAAGAAGAAGATAAAAGAGCAGCAAAATTTCTTATCTTCATGCAGGGCCAGGATGATTGTTAATACCGAGACTTCCAAGTATTTAGATATAATCTGTACCTGATGCAGCTTTTTGAGAAAGTATAAAAATGCAATTTCTAGCTTCTACATTTTAGTCTTTTTTTTTTTTTTTTCCAGCTTAGGAGATTCCTACTTTAACTACATGATTAGTCCAATGAGTAAGTTTTCATTTAGCTTCCTAAAGTTAAAAAACAAACAAAAGTTCACCATTGTATTGAAGAACTAAACCATGTACATTAACAGTATCAGTCCTGAACAAGAGATTCACCATCGTTGTAGTTATATTAGATTCTTAAAAAAAACCAAAACAAAACAAAACAAAAAAACAAACCAAACTTTAGTACTTTGCTACTTAGGGAGGAAGAAAACTGGAATATTTGCAGAAGTAAGCATTTTCACAGAATATATGTAATTTGGACTGAAAAAATTAATACCAAAGAATAATCTGGTTTTAAGGCAAATCTGAGTCCAAATACTCCTGTTTGTTAAACCAGTCTAAGTGTTTAGAGCCGAGTACAAGACCTTTGGGCCAGATTCCACATAAGGATGGCGGCTTATTTCCACATGGGCTCCCTTGGCTGGACTGCACATCCTATATTTATGTCTGACGCAAGGAGGCCTCCCCTCTGGAGGTTTCATGAGTGAGCACGGCACAGGAGGCTGGTTTGATGTGGGAGTCTGGCAGAAGTGGTCTGTGCTGCTCTCTTTGTGTGAGTTACACCCCCCAGGAGTCAGAAGGACATAGTAAGAATCCAGGTTAACACTGAGCTGACCCAGAGCACTTCGTGTCATTGCAGCAAACCCAAATAACACAAACTGAGCCAAGAACATCAGCATTTTAGTTGAGGAAGTTGTTTGGGTTTTCCAGTCAAAATGTAGGTTTCCTATTGCCAGATTCAGACTTGACATTTCTTCTTTGAGGGAGACCAAAATATTTTACTTTTTTTTTTGTTCACGAAGGAGAAAATGTTTCCATATTCATGCATTCTCATTTTGCATCAGATTGAATTCTAGCCAGGTTCCTAAAACCTGTACTTTTAAAGTTCCTAATAGTACCTCTCAGGGAAAAGGCACTCATACCAGTATGTGTGTGCCTATCCACAGAGAGGAGGGTTAGAGGCGCTGTGTGCTGCTGCATCTTGGGCAAAGTCAAACTCCAGTCTCTCTTCAATTGGTCAGAAATTGAACAAAGCCCCCAAACTTGGTACAACAGCCTTATGGTACTGAATGTGATGATGTAGAATAAATTAAGACCAACATACAAACACTGATTTCAGAGCCACCTCTTAAAGAGTCAGAGGCACAGGGTTTGTTTCTTGTGGGGCTAAAGCACTGACACTAGGTTTCTGACGCTCTGGACTGCAAGGTACATCAAAAACTCCTCTGAAAAGGCTTACTATAAAGAATTCGTTTCACAGACCTAATTTAATTGTCTACAGCATAGTGCTATGTTTGCAAAACAATTATATTAGATATAAATTTTCTATTATAATGGATTAATTTCTGTTTCCATTTATTTTGAACATTTCTTCTTTGGTAATACAATATCAAACCTTCTCCATCTCAACTGAAAGTAAACTATTAGTAAAGTGTTACTCCAGAACACCTAAACCAATTTATCTAAAAATGATCTGTGAAAATTGCATTTGCGTGCATTTTTGCATTCAGAGAGACTCAAAATCAGTTTCTTTTAAGGGTACTGAAGCTGGCACAAATGGCACAAATCCCTGGAAGGTAAATATGTGCCTTGCTCTGTTTGAAGAAATCTGGCTTCAAAATAACAACGTTATAGACTTTTTAAAACATGCATCCTGGTTTGCACAGCAGGTTTTTCTTAACATCAGAAGCAAACACCAGGATGTGATGTTCTGAATATTCACTTTCAGTATATTTGAAAGCTCACACCTACTTGTATTTGAATGTGTGATTACTTTAAGAACTGCATTGTTCTGAATCACAGTTACAAAAGGAAAAAGGCATTGGAGACCCTATTGATTATTATAAATCAGGTTTCTGCTTTCAGTGAGAGAATGAGAGAATATAGGCTTTTTACTCACAGGAACTACTATTATTCCTGTAGAAATAAACTGTAGATAGGGCTTCCTGCAAGAACGGCCGTGATCTAGGAAATATGCTGATTCAAATCCTTATGTGGAGAAAATATATTCACGTTTCTGTGACTCCATTATCTTTGTTTCTCCATTCGTCAAAAACTTGGCATAATTTGGAAGATCTCTTAGAGTGCTGTCCCTGCTGCTTCTTTTTCTGGCCAAACCTGGCAATGTGTTTTCCTCCATCTCTTTCTCAGTGGCACCTACTGACTTATGTTCTCTTGAAAATAAATAATTCACCTTGGGATAGGAGAAACATAAAAAATTTTTGAGTAAAGAGAAGCAGCTCTGCACCCTCATGGCAGAATATTGCAGACAGCTAAAAGGCATCAAATATGCTAACAAACAATAACATGCTCAGAACTGAATTCATCTTTACGTCAAGCTTTGGATAACATCCCTTAGTTAGTAGAACTATTAGTCACCTTCAAGCCTCAATAATAATTTTAGACTGTATTTTGGAATGAATAAAAAAGTAAAAGTTAAGAAGTATTTCTGGCAGTTAGCGTGGGGGTGAGAATCCTGGCTAACTCAATTCTGAGTTAGCCAGCTCTGAATCCTCATGGGTGATAGAGGGTGGAGGAGCGAGGCAAAGCAGAAGGTTAGATGTTTAAAGTAGGTGCATAAAATAGGTAAGATAAATGCCATCAAAATGAACTACGGTTTTATGTGGGTTTCCTCTACCAGAGTAACATGCGTAGTTAACACCTCTGCACACTCTGCTTGTTAAGTACACAGTATGAAGAAATAATTAGAGGAATCATGCAAGAGAAGCCTGTGCAAGAATAGCTTTTAAAAGGTTTTGTTTCTTAAGAAGAACCATACATCCCTGAATTCAGTAAGAATGTCCCACAATCTGAGACTACCATAACCCATTCATGAGTTTTGCTGGCTTTGATACTTTTCAGCAAAATATTAGCTAAATGAGGGAAACACGTATTTATGTATTTATTTCTTAATTTTATTTTATTTCTTGAAATAATGGTTCTTATTTCAAACAAATGTCTTTCATTCAGTTATTTTAAAAAATCTGAAATTAATTTCAAACAGAATAGGACTTTACTCTCAGATTTTCCCTTTGGCTTTCATATATCTTGTTAGCAGTAAATACCCAGCATCTCCTTTGATGGTGTACAAAGAACTTACTCCTACAGTACTGGACTCATACATGCAAACTGGTGTTCTGTTAGGAACCTAAGCCTCACTTTTAGTTTATTGTTTTTCAGAGGCACATAGCACCCACGGCCCATTTTCTGATAGCTAGGATCCTGATATAATTTGCTTGAAAGGCTTATCTGTAGATATTAGATATCAGTAGATATTAAAAGCGAGTCTTAAAGCCTGGAAGATCTAAAAAGAACCTAGTCTGATTTTTTTTCCTGGTTAATACTTGAGAATACAACATTTCTAACCTATAGGGTAACAAAACCATGGAATTTACATCCAATAGTTATTTAAAATGTATTATTTTAAGTTTGCAGGTAATTTATTTTAATTAAAATTCATGCAGAACAGGGAGAGGCTGAAAACAGAAGATTTAAACTCCTGTCCATCCAGTCTTCTGGGCAGATTTATCATTGACTTTACCAGCAGCATAATTTTTCAATAAATCTTTAAAATAAAAATTTTGGTTAGATTTAGCTCTCATGAGAACAAGAAGTTACCAGTGCTAGAGGGCATTCAGCCTACAGTCCTTGTCTGCCCACAAATTACCACTCAGTATTACCAGACTTTTGCTACCCCAGCCCTGAATTCAACTTTACAGCAGTTATACCAAACCGCGTAGCGGTTTCAAAGGTTTCCACGTGCAGACTCCCTGCCCCTGGTACCTACCACCCATCTGTCCGCTACAAGCTTTCACCATGAAGCAACTAGTTTTAGTTTAGATCCCCAATGCCCCCCCATGCTATAAGCAATACTCTAGAAAGGTGCTTTAGTTCTTTGTTTGCCTTGCAAGCTCTTCATTAAAAAAATAAAGCAGAGAAGAAAGCTGTGATAATTTGATTACTAACCAGCTCATGGATGCTGTACGCATTTTCAACAGCTGCAAACAGGTTGTTTTGCTCCAGCCTCCTGGCTCCAAGTAGCACCAAATGCATTTGGAAGAAAGCAATAAAGTTCATCAGCCTTTGAATATATAACAGATATCATCATCAGTGCCGAATCACCATCCCTTGCAGAATACAGCATGCCTGGGATCTAACTGTGGAGCTACCCCAAAAAACGGCACATCTGCTTACCTTGTCTGTAGTGGTTCTCTCTCTACGTTACAAATGGTCTGCTGCTTTTCTGGAGGACTGAGGGTCTTTTATCATAAAAGCAAGTGTTTCATCAGAGCTCAAGTACAGGCACCCGTTTTCGTGCACAGGGAAGAATACCTAGGTCAAGTGTAAGTTTTAAATAACTTGGCTTCCTATCTAAGACAGAGCTTCACTGTGACTTTGTCCTTGAGAAAAACGTTAACAAGCTGAGGGACCATCAAAATGCTAAGGCTGTTGGCTGTCTTAAAGAGACTATCGCAGTCAGGAAAGCGATTTGTGTTCCTAAGTGTTTCTGAGAAGCTTGAGCACGATGTTTGCAAGGAGGTCCATCAGCTTCCTAAACAATGTTGGAGGTCCACAAGGAGAAGACTTTTTTTCAGCAACAACAAATGCAGGTTCCCAATCTCATCCTCCAGTTCACATTCCTAGATCTGGATGCATTACGTTTCTATTTTATTGCTCCGGTAGTTGAAAAAGAACTTTGAAATGGGAATACAGTGATCTGGTCTTAACGTATCTGGGATTTTCTGTAAGTGTTGATCTGGTCTTCTGTCTCTAAGGCCTTTCAGTCCAACTGAAATGTATTCATTGATGTAACACAGAGCATGAAACACAGCAAATTTATAACCTTGCTTTGCCAAAATTTGGTGTTACACATGGGGAAATAATTTTGAAGTTTAACCAGCTTTGCAGGTACATACTGGCTGGTTTCTTTCTTTTTTTTGAGCACATGGTTAACATGGGAGCACTAGAGTCATCTTATTTTAATGACTTTTAATGTTTGTGACATTTTTTTGCTGCATCATTTTAGTACTCATTGGTTAACAATTGTGAATAAAACCCTGCCATCATTTTTACAAATGGGGAGACAAAAAGAAACGCTTGTAAAACAAATGTTAATATTACAACATCTCCTAAAATTCAACAGAAATCTGTTCAACAGTGGAGCTATTTGCTATCTTAGATAAAACTCAGAAGACCTGAAAATGTCTTCATATAAGTTAAAATCAAATCTCTTCATATATAACGATAGTAACTGGCCTGCTGGACGATGCTATATTAAGATACGCAGGATGATGCACATGATGCAAGTAAAAAAAAGGTGCCTTTCATGTTGGAAATATTTCTTACTCCTTTGAGAAGTTCTGTTCTCTAGGTAAACAAATATTAGAAACCGTGATTATTATGAACTGTTATTATTATAAATGTTATTATCAACTGTGAGCTTACTTAAAGAAATATTCCAATTTGGATCAACTAGGAGATAAACATTGTCTTTATAATCCTGTCTAAAACTTGATATATAATGACCTCCTGAAACTCCTGTTCACTTAGTTCATTTGATAAAGCCTTGAATTAGACTCAGAAATATTATCATTTTAAAAAAAAATTTAAAAAAACCCTATGGTTAAATTAGTTTTCTATCATATTGGGATACCTCTAGAGATGTAATTTTCCTTATAAAATATAATTTTTATATAATGTGTATGAAAATATATAATGTTCAACCTCCTCTATTCTGCTGACTGGTCTGCAGGCAAACATGACGTGTCACTAACACTCTGCCTTTCATTATTTCATGGTGTGACTGTGTCACTCTCATGCATGCAATGTTCAGTTTCTAATTTGTGACAAATAAACTGTCATTAATGACTTTGAGGAGCAACTTTTAATTTCAGCAATCTTTAATTTTTATATGTGTATGCAGGCAAATTCGTCAAGTTCTTAATTTTGCTTTTTTGTATGCATTCAGCATAAGCAAAACGGGTGAAAATCAACGAGGTAATTTATTGCTAACAAGAGCTATTTGGTCTCTAAAATTCTTGAATGACTTGAGGACCAACCGTAAACTAAAGCTCTGGAGCTTGGCTTCAGAAGACTTCAGGAATAATTCTTAATGTGCGATCCATTTTCAATACATAAGTTGCCGGTGTGGGTGACTCATACACCACCCTCAGCGTTCTGTCTTCCACTAGAGTGAGTCTAACGCAACTGGTAGGGCTGAACAGAAACAGGAGCAGGGCCATATGCTTGGTGGGCTGCTCAGCTACGCACTGAGAGCAACTGATTATAGCACTGTGTGGGTTGGCTTTTCTGTCCTGTATGTAATGCTAGGCAAGAAGTTATACAGAATAAAATAGTTGAAATAGCAAATTAAATGAGTCACAATGGTGTAGCCTGATGTCACCTTTAGAAATAATCTATGGAACTAATAGGCTGGTGTGTCTAAAATGATGTTTAAGAACAGATGTGACATCCTATGGCCCAGACCCTCCAATTTTAGGAGGAAACTTTTTAGGAGGAAATTTTTTACTCAGAGGGTGGTGAGGCAGTGTCCCAGGTTGCCCAGAGAAGCTGTGGATGCCCCATCCCTGGAGGGGTTCAAGGCCAGGCTGGATGAGGCTTTGAGCAACCTGGGCTAGTGAGAGGTGTCCCTGCCCATGGCAGGGGACTGGAACTAGATGATCTTTAAAGTCCTTTTCAACCCAGGCTATTCTATGATTCCATATGCCTGCGCCTCTGTGCAGTCTTCGGGGTTTCATTGGCTTGTTTATGCAGAATTCCTTGCAGAGCCTGGTGAAAATAAATCCCTGCTATGAAGAACCACAGAGAGGGAAAGTGGAGCTTAACTTTCATCTGGCACTTCTGTCCTCAGCTGTCTTTAAAGTCGTATTTGGTAAATTAGATGTCATAAGCACTTGTAGCACCTACAGATTTAAATATATACAGCACTAGTTCTGTGAGTAATCATGCAGATTTGTGTAAAACTTCTCATGTGCGTTGTGTCTTTGGACTACAAGGATTTAAAGAGTAAATGCTCCCATATTTATTTACTGGAATATTTGTGGCTTCACCTTTGAATCCAAAATTATACCTTTTTTTTAAAGGGTCACCAAAATCCTCCCACGCTTAGCTAAATTATTTTGCTTTCTGCTTTTCCTAGAACCTCCTCTGTTTTTTCATAATTCTGTCCTTCAAGCCTCTGAAAAAAACACCAAGGTGGGAAGGATCAGAGCTCCTGGGAAATATGGAGTTAACATAATCCAGGCTTGTTGCCATGAATAGGAAATAGCAGTTAATTTGCCTAATTGATTAGAAGCCTGATTGCACCCCTGAAGGGCTAGAAGCCCTGCGGGGATATGCATGCACAGAGGCTGGGAGCTTACACCCAGCTTCACAGAAAGGGAATCTCCTGTGCTGCCGGAGTCTGGCCTGAAAAATCATTTTCCACTGGCCACTTCTGGACCAGTGCTCACACCCATCTCCAGCGTGCTCCCAAGCACAAAATCAGCTCCTAGACTTGGAGAAAGGGGGCCAGCAAGAGCCATCTGAGTGCTACCTCCTACAGGTTTCTGATGGGCCCAGCTGGCACAGAAACCAGCCAGCATGTGAGGACACTCAGCCCCCCGCAGTGATGCTCTCCAGGTTGTTTTTGCCCACCCCAACACTCCCCACCAGTAAACAACAAGCCTTTTGCTTCTTCAGCCTTTTCTGCTCCTTCACTTCTCAGGAGTGGGAACCAGAAATGCACGAATGACCCAGGTCCCACGGCTTGGGAAGCTTCCCCAAAGGTCAGAAACAACCAGAGCGGCTCCGTAGTTCCCTAATCAGCCCAGTGAAGTTGTCCTGTGAAGCCCAGTGGCAGGAAGCAGTTTATAGTACAGTAACTCAGCCCATTGTCTGGGCTTTTTCAGCTTGGCTTCATTACGATTACCATGATAAAGACCAGCACTTTTTTTCTACTTCCCTTTTGCCCCTTCAAGTCTCTACTTGCTCTTGACTTTTCTGAATTTCACTTTGATACTCTGACACCTCGGTTGTTCTCCCAGACAGATATAATGACAAGAGTTCAAATAAACCTTGGGTTTTGTCAGGGTGGGGGCTGAGGGAGTGAGGAAAAAGCATGGGTAGCAGAGAGGTGCTGTGAAGATTTGCTGGGAGAACTCACCTCATCCCAAGAGTTTGGAGCAGCATTTCAGGTCTTTTCTGCAATTCAGAAGGCTCAGAAAGCTGCAGCTGTGGGACATCATCCAACATTCAGCTTTAGCATAAAAGAGGAATAGCAAAAAGCGAGCCCAACAGGATAAATAGGGATTGCAGGCTGCTGACTGTTTCAGTGTGCACTACTCCACCTTCTTCCAACGACACCTCATCATTCTTACCTTGAGAAAGAATTTGCCAACAGTTCAAATTTTAAAAAGAGGAAAAACCCATGTGAAGGCTCATTCTAAGCATCACACTGCAAGAGAGCACGGTGGCTTACGGCCTGCTTCAGCACTCATTCAGTGCTGATGTGAAGGAAAGTGCTTTTTATTTCCCCCCCCACTGTATCTCCACCACTGGCTGGAATTCCTGGAGAGTCCCCAAACCCAATACACTTGGTCTCCTTGACTTGTGGGACTTAATGACCCCCGTGTTGCTAGGGTTGCAAGGTACCAAAAGAATAAAAAATATGTTTCTGAGGCCCCTTATGAAAAGTAATTTCTCAGATCCAGACATCACAGAACTCAGTTCTGCCTTCCTGAGAGCTGAAAATGAGTCCCAGCTTCAGTTATGGTTCACCTGGCAGTGGCTTACAGAGGTTCTCCTTTGTGTCAGCAGAAAAAAAACCAGTCAGCTGGTGAGAGCAACACACCATCATCCCATCTCTAATGCAGTGTGAAAAGGAGAATTATGGCAGGGGCCAGACCTTTACTCTGGCGACATTCATAAACCACCTGGAACAAACACATGGGAAAAGTGAGCCTCAGCAGAAGAATTATTTCTCTTATTTACAATTCAACATCTAGTTCTGTCACTAAATATGCCACTACATTATTAGGAAATGGATCTGTATTTCTACAGGAGGATAGATCTTCTTGCTTTTTATTCTATTATTTCCCAACTCCTTTTTTTTTCCTAGTCCCTAAGTCCTTGTACATCCATACACGTCACCATTGCAGCTCCTGATTTAGGATTCCGAGGAACACTGTTAGAACCATTAGACACAGCTTTAATCCTTTTGAAAAAATATATTTATATTCCGTAATACATGACGCAGCGACCTGGATGACAGAGTAGTGGATGCATTTGTTAAACCTGCGTTGACACCAAGTAGGAAGAGACTGCCAGGAAGCTGGGCTTAGAATATAAAGTGATTTGGACAAATCAGAAGTGTGGTCTAAAGAAGTGGTAGGCTCCCCAACATAGGCAAACGCAAGACAGCGCACACAGGCAAGAATAACCCACTCCATGAAGGCAGGCTGCAAAACAGCTGGTTAGAGTGAGCCCTACAGAGATGAAAGCTGATGGGCTAGAGAGGGCTGCAAGCTTAGCAAACCCAAACATTGCAAGAGTAACTACACGTGTAAGCGCAGCCTGGAAATCACAACACACAGTAATTCCATCGTATGCTGCACTGCAGCTTCAAGGAGAGCAGCGCCTCCGGTTGTGTGTGAGGTGCTTCCAGAGGGACACGGAACAGCTGAAGAGAACAATGGAACGAGCAGAGGTCTAGAAAATGCAATCAGTTCAAATGGAGTTAGCTTAAAAATAAGACTGAAGACACTATGGTGTCTGCAAACTGGTGGAAAGGAAATCATAGGGGTTATTTTTTTTTCTATTTATTCAGTTATTCCATGGGGAAAAATGCAAAAAGGAATGGGCTTAAGTTGCAAGACGAAGGTTAAGTTTCATAATATTTTACTGTAATATGATACAGGAAACAATTTTTGTCTTGTGCTTAGCTAACTGAAGAATGCAACAACTCATAAAGACTAGATAGGCTTTTTAAAGGCCGTTAATCTGTAGAAATGACTTCTGAAAACACCACAAAGTCTATCTACAGTACCTAATCTTAAAAAAGAAAATCAACACTTGTATTGTGAGATGTATTACCTAGAGGGAACCATCAATCTGCATTCTCTCTCGGATGCTTTTCTGTTAATTCATATGTCCATAGAGAGAAAAAAGAATACCAAGGAATGACAGGCAGGTTTATTATACTAGAGTATGGAGCAGAGTACTAAAATTAGATTCTGCAAAAATAAAATAATAAACTAATTTCCATAAACATTTTTATCTATGAAGAATACAACTATGTATTTCAACTACAATTTATAAACAAGAGCTAAAGCATTAGTTTTAATTTTCTGCTTCAAAACATTGTATGAAGAACGTCACAAGAAAAGAATGACTCAAAAATATTTTTTAAATTATATGAACCAGCTGTGTATAACATGATACACAGTTTGGTGCCCCCTTCTGCAGCTTTTAAAACCAACTGGCACACTGAACCAGATTCAGCTCCTGTGTAAAGCTGAAACATTTCTACCTGGATTCGGTGTATTTATACCAACATCCAATGGTTTGTTTTCTCTCTTTCAAGCAGAGAACAGACTCAGGCCTATTGCAGTTGCAAAGCCCAGTTAAGATTTACATCATTGGTATTTCACCCTTGGACTTTACTCTGAGACCACTCTGCACTTTACAGCAGGACAGTAGATCGTTTTGTTGCTTTTTTCCTCCTCCCATCTGAAGGGTTTTTTGCATCTCCAATAAATTCCCAAATGAATTTTCTGAGGCTTGTGCAATATCCATTGAATGTATTTGAGATTTAACTGTATTACCTTTTAATCACCTCATAGAAATTCTCAGCCTGGTAGATAACTCGTTCAGTTCTGAATTATTAGAATGTTATATTTATTATTAAAATAATAAGTTAGGGCATATTTTGCGTCTGCTTTCCTAAAAAATATGTTTTGTTTTCTTTTTTCTTTGTAGTTGCAGTCTTCCATTTGGAGAACACCTTTGCCAACTTTGCAGCAGGAGAAATGGAAAAAGCTTTGAGTGTTTAGATCTCTTAACATCTACTGGCAAGTATCACTATCATTGCATAGGCAAGAATATGCAAATAATTTGCATCCCCCCCACCCCAAGAAATACTTGTTTAAATATCAAACTCTAACATAGACTATTAATATCAGTGTGCTTTTGATTTACACTCTTGTAAGTTAAATGCATGCAGATCCTATGTCAATGACAACTACAGTTTGTATTTTCTCTGAACACACTTTAATGTGCATAGAAAGTACAAAGAGCATGCTAGTCCAAAATGAACTTTTGGTTTCTTAAGCACACAGGAAAGTTTGGCTCCTGCAGTGACTGCGGTTCCTCTGCAGGATCCCTCAAATTTGGCTTTCAGCTACAGTGAAACAAACTGAAAGTGACCTCCTGGTGCTAGCATGGATTTTGACCAAAAGTTAACACGATATACATTTATAAAAGCATTCTATCCATGTACCCTGGAGGGATGTTCTGGTTGCTATGAGAACGGTAATCATGATTTTCCTGGCTAGAGAGTGCTCAGAATTCTAACTTTCAACACTGCATTAATGTTGGTTTTCACACTTGCAAGATACTGATTTTAGCTGTAGTTCAGGCATTCTCAAACGGAATAAACTCTCTTCCCTGACATTATGCTGGGATGTGATGTTAAACTCAACAAAAAAACCCAATCCAACCAAACAAAAAACTCCAAAACAACAGCGGAAAAAAAGAAAAGGTTAAAAAAATAATAGTCACATACAAATGAAACCCTTCCAGTATTCTCTTCAGCATTTCCAACAAACCCCCACCGGTTTCCATTCAAACCAGTGGCTCAATGTACCTGAGACAGCTAATAAAAAAGGAAGTGGTCAAAGTCATGCTTTTTTTTTTTTTTTTTTTTTTTTTTTGTAAACTTCAAAGGTGATCCCTCTCCTTCCTCCTCTTTACATTTTACTGTCTGGCTTTCTGCCCATCCTGAAGCTGTTAGCTGAGCCTGTGTTTCACGGCGTCAAACCTGCCTCCTCACGGTCCATAAAGTTACAGCAGGGATCGTGATACGCAGGTGTGGAAAAGCCAGAAGTGCAAGATGGGCCCGTTAATGATTTTTCTGGCACCCCATGCTGTGCTGCTGAAAAAAAAAGAGAACAGCTCGCAGAAGGCCAGCGACTCTTTGTTTGCAAAGGTATTTGAGGTCGTATTACTTCTCCCACAGCAAAGGTGTTGGGTTTTCACTTTAAGGGCTGTTTACAGAAATGATTCACCTTTTATACAGCTTTTAAAAAATGCTTTGAGGCTTTAATTGGACACGGGATTTGCATCACACCCGTATGAAAACTCTTACTTTTCATTTAACCCCCCATTAAATCATTCAATGATCTTAGTCAGTGATAAGCAACCAGCTCCTGTTATGTGGACTTAATGGAGGAAAACAAAAATCCAATCACTAGGGGTTCATTTGTGTCATAAGCTTTAATCTGGAATTTCTGCATCCATTTATATTTGGGAATTGAAGGCAGAGGGGACCAACTGCTGATAAAAACCAGGAAAAAGCACACCAATTTGCTGTTCTTGAAATAACTGAACAATGTGAAAACTAATATCTAAGACTTTTAGGTTATAAAAACCACTTAAAAGTCTGCTTTATTGTCAGCATCGCTCAAGCAGTGGTCTGAACTCTACCCAAGGAATGACTTTAAACAACTCCAGCTCAAGATTTTTAGCTTGAAACTAATGGCCCGCAGGAACCGTTTTCCAGGACACACAAGTAACACGGGATATTCTCCACCACTCAGAATCAATGGGAATTAAATTTGCAGATCATCCAAACACTGAGGCATAGCCTAGATTTCACAAAATATTTAGTACCCCACTTCAGCTAGTGTCGCTATCTCCACTGGGAGATAGAGCCTGAACCCTTGCATTTGGGCTTTAAACTCCATCCTCAAGCCCCTGGTTAGCTGTGAGTCACGAGCACTTCTGCAGCCTCTAGGTCCTAGATCCCCCATCACCCCAGTCTTTAGGCATCTGTATTTTAACCCTGGCCCTTTGCATCAGTGTTTTAAAGCTGGGCAGTATTTTGATGCTAACAAATGATGACCAGGTAAGGACAGAGAGAAGCAGCTAGTGAGGGACAAATTGTGAGGCAATGGGAGGTTTAAGAGGAGCTACTGCTGCAGAAAAGTGCTGGCTGTGCTGTTCGTCCGTACATCATTTACCTGTATCAAAAGCTTAGCAAAGTAGGGATTTGTCTACACATAATTCTGTAAGAGAGTTACAATTACTAGTGCTACACCTCCCAAACATAGAGTGCTGTGGGGCACTGCCCAAAGCTCAAAAACATATGTTCAGTTCTGGAACCACATATCCGTCTAGATCTATATGGAATCATAGAATCATTAAGGTTGGAAACACCAGGTAACCCACTAAACCATGACAGATATGCCCCCTCTGGCAAGCAGCAGTAGATGAACTTCAGGCTCCTGACCTGCTAACATATTTTTTGCCTAATACTTGATTGCCCTGAACAACCATTTCTGGTACAGCAATTCCTAGAAACTCAAATGAGGACTGGGAGCAATCACGAACCTGAAGAAAAGCAGTGCCAACCATTAATGAGCTGGAACCAGGAGCATTATGCTTCTGCTACCGTTTCAGCATTCGGTTGTGTTCCTGAGTGGCATGAGAAGTTGCGAGATTGCAGGACATGTCTTTAAGAACAGCCAGTGGGAACCAGAATGGACCTTATTTTCCCCAACAAGTTCCCTTTCTAAGGATGTTAGGGAACAATGTGTGTGTTTCACGCTGCTCCTAAGTCTGGTTCCCACAACAGGATTTCAAGGGAACTTGGTACACATAAGACAGTGTCTCTCCTCTCTTCCAGTAACTGCTGTAGAAAATGTACCAGTACCTTCAGCATGGAAATAGAACACGAACTGCTCATCCCAGGGCTACACAAAGATGGACTGTATCCAAAAGCAAGCAACCAAAGCTCAAAAATCTAACTCATACAGCATGTAACCACGTAAAGAAGGGAAACGGATAAAGAGATATAGAGAAGGTAACCACTCTCTTTATTTTTGATAGAAACTTATTTCCCAGCTGTCAGAAGGAAAGGTAAGGTGAGCTCATGAGTAATTGCTTTTGCTGGTTCTCTTGACCTCCAGACTGACCTTTATCTATCCATCCCGCAGCAGTCTGGACCAACCTCCCCATCTGTGTCAGCAGATACAGTGAAATGCAAGAAACAAAATCTTCTTTTCAACTTAGCAAATCTCAATAGCCTTTGTGCTGCACCCACAAGCCACCTAAATTATGTGAACTGGCCTGTCTCATTGTTTGTGATGCCCAAAAATGTCTTCCCAACTGTATATCATATACTTCATGAAAAACCGCTCTGCCATCAGCTTTTCAAGAAAGAACCTCTGACCTTGCAGCTCTGGAGGGTGATGAGCCAGTCTTCTGTGCTCTTACAAGCAAATAATTTTTTTAAAAAGCATGTTGGAAACTGAAAAGCCAAAGGAGACTGGGCACAGTGGCTGGGTGTTGCAGAATGCCATGGTAAATTATTGTCTCTGCCCCCGGACACTTCAACAGGCACGTGCATGCTGTACAGCCTTTTTGCACCACAACTCCCTTCTCTGGTGGTGATGGCAGAACAACCCTCATCTTCCGATGAGGGATTGCAATGAAAGAAGCAAACAAACAGTCTTCAGTGTTGTGAGGTGCACAAATATCAAAATAATCGAGACAACAGATTTATCTCAGACTGATCTTTATGTTCTTTCTCCAGACTTCTGTAGCATTCTTTATGCTGAGATTCCCAAGCTTCCTTTTTACGGGCACTGCCAGCACCAGTGAGTGCCACGAGCAGCATCCTCGTTTTTGCTGCACTACAGTCCCTTTTGAAAAGCCTCAAATACAGTTTGGTAAAGCCAACTATAAGCCTCAAGGAGTAAGCATCTCACCTGTTCCCCATGGGCAATTAAGGACTCTGTCTGGGTTCAGCTGCTGAGCATCCTACTGGGGTTTTCTCTGCCAGCCTCAGCTCTGCCCTCCCCAGCACAGCTCCCAGACAAGTTAGACTACAATTCTTTGTATGCCAAAAGTGATGTGTACCACTGCAGAGCATCCCCTGCTTTACTACATCCTGTAGGCTATTTAAAACACGTAATGGTTATCCCAGTCACACACTGACAAAGTAGTTTTTGCAGACCACTGTTGCCATCTCTGCTTTGTATCAATGTATTTGTGGGATATATTTTGACTTAAACAAGCACCTTTGCGATATCAAACTCTGATTTCTATCAGCTTATTTGACCGGTTATGTTATTATGATATTGCCCTTCTTAGTTTGAAATCAAAGGCTTTAACCCTAAGGCTGAGCGAGGCACAGCACAATGCAGTGCAAGGTGAAATCTCCTCTTTGAACCTGGATGGAGCACCAGGCTAGCAAGGCTATCCTGCTTCTCATCCCACTGTCTTACTCAGAGAATAAGAAGTTTCTAGTACACCTAGATTTTGCCAAACTTGTTTGTAAACTTTTTCAATTAAAAATATTTGGGGTTTGCAATTTTTCTTGAGTTCTGATTGACCATCTTATAAGAACTGAAATGAGTACAAGCTATAGCCAAGTCTATGTACCTTTATCTTTAAATTAAAATACTATTTTCAAACTGTAACAATTTCAAAACTATCAAAATACTGAAAGTGTGTGAAATGTAAACCCAATAAAACAGATTGTGAAAACCAGCGGAATTCAAACATATAAAAATTTCCCATTTCTCCATTTTTCAGTCAATTGTAAGCAAAGAAATGATAAAGAACATTAAAGCTTGATAAATCCGTGATAATATGACAAGGGCTAAACCTTGTCTGATCTGGCAAGTGAGAGGGAGGTGGGAGGAATTCCGAGGGAGTGGCTGGAGTGAGAAGTGAAACTGCAAAACCGTGAGATGGTGATCAAAGGAACAAGGACTCCCAAGCACAGTGAGAAAAACTGTTACCATCCTGGAGGGATGAATGAAGAAAATCCGTAAAAACCATGGTCCTCTCCGTGCGGCAATTCCCCCAACACCGTTTGGAAGAGTTGATTTTCAGCTGCTACGTTAGCCCAATTCAGATAATTTCATTAGCTTCCTTAAATTCGCTTTGTTACTTCAAATAATGTCTCAAATTCTAGAGTGCGTTTCACTACACACTGGCTGCAAATACACCACCAGATATGACCACATTTCAGGGACTATCCACCCAACTGGATGTCCAAAGGCTTAACAAGGCAATGTTTGAAAAATATTTCATCTAGAAATCTTGAAAAGCAAATCGTAAAGCACCACGTTAGTAAGAAACAAATTAACCATCTGAGTTTTTCTTTTCATTCCTGTTGTCAACAACAGTCTCTATACATCAAGCAAACAACTTTCAGACTCAGATCATTGTGTTTTCAAGCAATAATTAATGCTTAATTAATTAATAATGAATAATTAATTTTTCTCTTAGATAAAAAAATTAACTTCTCTCTATTACAGTGGTAAGGATTTTGAGGCATTTTCTTCCGTAAGTTGGAGCGTAAGGATCCTTCAGGTATGGTATAGACAGATATCAAGGCGATGGGAGAGAAACCATATAAATTCAAACAAACAAAATGTATAAACCAAAACCAGCAAACAGTCTGCTCCTTAGTTCTGAGATCCTGATATGGACCATTTTTTCAAGCTGGCACACCTCGGTGCTGCCCCATAGCTCCCATTCATGTCATTTTTTTCTGGTGCTGAATGGAGCAGAGACATAATTTCTGAGTACACGCAATATTTCAGGTGATAGAACAAGATCATGGTGGGGAAGGGGGGAAGCAGTGTTTTTAGTAAAGAATTAGAAGGCGTTTTGGAAGACTTCATCGCTTCTAACTAGAGTTGAAATTTAAAATACTGTCTTAAGATTCTATTTTCTTTTCTGCTCCTGACTAAAGTTAGCCACCTAACTATGAGGTACTGCATTGGAGAAGAAAAGCTTTAAGGAGCTTTGGAGCCAAGAAAAGATGGAGATCCAGCTAGAGATCCTCCCATGGGGGTGGCACTACTCAAGCAGTAGGCCAAGAAATTATTTTAGCTCTTATGCTCTGAAGAATGGAAGTATCTGTCCTGGAGGAGGATGAAGGCTAAATATCATTGTATTATCAAGGAGGGACTAAATGTAGGCCTGAACAATGGTCCAGTACAACAAAGAGATGACATTCGATGGTCTTACAGTATCTTCTAACTGGAGAGAAAAAAACTATTTAAAAATGGACTGTTTTGTCCTCAGCAGCAAGGAAGAAGGAGGACAGTCACGCTTGTTTAAAACCAGTCTATGCATAACATTTAGAACTAGTGATACATAATATATGTCTTATTGAGAGCATTAGAATGAGGAATTTCATTGGGAAGCTTGGAGGAGGGGGAACGGTATAGTCACAGCTTGAAATCCCTCCCTACGTGCAAAGCACAGGTAAGACCTTCCCAAGCCAAGTGATATATTACCTTCATGTTGTGCAAGGCTGGACTACTCCTCTTGCACCTTATGGACATATGAATAAAGTATGATCAAAGCCAAAAAATACACCTTGAATGACTTATAAAGATTATTTTTTAAATTATTTTTAAAAGACACATCATAGAGAGATTAGCATTTAAAAAAAAATACAGTTATAACAACTGCCTCTGCAACAGGTGGGGATTGACAAGTTACAAATATTTTCCTTTTTAATTCAGATAACTTTTTACAGCAATGAAATCAGCTCTCGGGTGCTTTGAAGCCGAGCATAACCAAAACACCCACTGACTTATGAGTAACTCTGTAGAAATGGCTACGAAGTGCAACTCCAGTAAGGCCACTGGAAAAAACTGCTGACAAACACGGCTTTTATTTCATACACTCAGCTTAGTAATTATAGAGTGAAATTCAGCTGAAAGGACCCAGTGAGGGCTGGGATTTTCACACTTACCTTAGGAAATATTTGCTCAGTTTCTTTCTGGGGCTTTGCGTGTTTACAACAAGGCGGCCGTTGGCAGCATGCTGATCCCCACGCTTTGGCTGGGCGCTGTGGGCAGAAGAAAGAAAAAGTCTGAGGGATGTGTTTTCTAAACAGGATATTCAATTCATGGCGGTGCATTTGCCCCTTGATGTGCCATCCTAATGTGCATCTTCACCTGGAAAAAGTAACTAATATAACAAACAGGACTGGTTTAGAGATTATAATTTCCTTATTAAAGCCAAACTCCATTTCTTAGAAAGAAAAAAAAAACCTTCTGAACACAACCACATTCTGGTTTTTCCATACTTTACTCTCTTTTTATCTGACATTTTCTTTCTGTTGGGCTGTATTCTGCTGTCATTCACCTTCAGTGGAAGCAGAGAGTATATGCTCTAGTGTCAGTGAAATGGATCCTGTTTTACACGGGCATAGGTGAAGTAGCCCTTCCACTATCTCTCTCGGCCAAAAATAAGTGGAAGTTACCCGATAAAGGAGGTCCTGTCTCCTCCTTCTAGTATTTGTACAGCTATGTAGTGAGCCATAGCAGGAAAACAGCTCAAAACTAACCTGAAGAAAAATGAATGAGTGGAGCATGGAGATGATTTTCTCCAGGTCAGCACCAGGACCTGCCTCCTGACAAAGGCAGTGTGAGTTCCAGCGGCAGCAAAGCAGGGAAGAGCCTGGGGCAACACCTACACTAAAAAAAAAAAAAACCAAAACAAAAAACACAAAACAAAACAAAACAAAAAAAACCCAACAAAAAAAACCCCCAACTTTTTTTTGTTTGGGTTTTGTGAACTGGTTCCTTTTGGTGTCAGACAAGCACTAGCAGGAGACCAAGGACAGGAAGGGGAGCAGCAGTAGCTGTTATATCAGCTTAGCTGTAGCACCACCCCATCCCTTACAGCATCTGCAGTAAGCTGATTGTTAACAACACAAAAACCTCAAAACTCTTGAAATGATTTTTTTTTTTCTTACTAGCTAGGAAATTACAGTGGTTCTTTCTGGGATCTCTTATAAAAGGCAGGTGTACATGAAAATACTATATCTGGCTCAGAGGCTAAGAATTGAAACTCTAGGACTTGGAAACAGACATTTAAAGCCTCGTTCAGGCCACCTTACCCCACTTACAACAGAAAAAGGGGAGGATGGGGAAGACTCTATTAACCTTTGAGCAAAGGCTGTTCTCATGAAACCTTAAACATAGTGATTTTACCCCGAGTGGTGATTACACTTCCATGAGACCGACAGTGCAATTGCATTGATTTACTGTTTGTTCCCATAGCTTCCTCCGTCTGCGTCAAATCATTGTTGATCAAGTGGCTGCCACCTCCAGCCCAAAGGAGCAGCATATGACCAGCACTGTACTGGTTTTCAGAAATGCCTGGTACTGGTTCTGCTGGAAGCAGCATAAGAGCGAGGTACTTGCACGTTTTCCCTTGCAGGCATGACCTAGAGGTGCAAAGGTTCTCAACTGATGCAGCAAAGGAAACCTCAGCCATGATATAGGTTTGATTTGGATCAGCTGATGGCAAGTTTCATGCAAAAGTTTGTGTCAATGCCTCAAACAATTTACAAACCCTTAGATGAAAGAGTTTATTGCAATGATTTGCTAAATAAAAACATAATTAATGCAGTCAGCATTTTTTCATTATTTGACAAACTAAGCTGGCAGTGAGAACGGTGTGGATGCAATACACTGTGATTTTGAAATGGATGGGATTTAAAACTTCCCTGGGAAACTCTGATTGAAATGGAAATTCTGCACTTGTCAGCAGGCAGGTTCAGAACAGTATGTCTAGACAGGCCAAGTTCCACTCAAAACGATCCTGAACAACCTGATCTCGATTTGAACTTGGAGCAGAAGTTGGATGAGAAGCCTCCAGAGGTCCCTTACAACCAACATCTTTTCAATATTTTTAAGTCCACATAGCAGGAGATTTGATCCACTCACTTTAACAGAGGCACGCTGCTTCACTTGAGGACTTTATCAAGAGCACTCACAAATAGGTCATTACCAAAACCGAATGCCTCTCTGGATTACCTGCTTCGGCCAAACACAAGTCTTTGGCTTTTCTATGTGACAGCTGGGTGAAACAGAATGGATCCTTGAACAGGAGACAGGGTCAATAATCAGTTAGGCTCTACTGGCCTTAAAACATCATGAATAAAGACAGGATTAGATGAGGAGATGTCAGGGAGAAAACACCCTTTGAAGTTTTCTTAACTACAAGACAATGAGTCTTAGCCTGGATAAGAGTTCATGTGCTGCAGAGACCATCTCCTTTCTCCAGCTGGTCTAACTAAAGAAACCTACAAACAATTATGTCTGTGTCTTTCTGACCATACAGTACAACCCAAGCTGCTGCGGAGAGGGAAAGGAAGGGCAAACATCCCAGTTACAGCAGGCAGACGAGGCAGGGGGCCAGCTGAGCAAAGAGAGAAGGCAGCGGACCAGCCTCCCAGACCGGTCCCAGAGGTTAGCTGTAGATCGTACTTGGTAAACAGCAAAGCCGTCGCAGCTCTTTCGTGAAGAAACCCCCTGCAGCCTGCAAACACTAGTTAGAAGAAGGAAAGGGAGTTATTTCCAGCAACCTCCACAAGCATATGCATCTTCCAGTTCTTTGTCAGATGCACACATGGCCTTAACTCTGGGCGCCTTCATTCTGGCAAAACAAAAGTGAAGGGTCAGTCTCGGAGCAAAGATCTTCATTATAACTCCCCTAGTCTTTGCTAATGTATTAAACATAGGAGCTCTGCTTTAATTTCAGTCTTGTGGAAAACTAAAAAGCAAAGGCTTGCCACAACGCATAGCTATTATGCTCTGCAAAAAGAAAATCGCTGAGTGCTTGTAAGGCAAGTAACACTTGGATTTCCTGCATGCAGGAAAGAAGGGGAAAAGAAGGCATCCAAAGAGGGAAAGGCTCAGGCCTTCTGTCTAGTCTCCTGTAAAAGAGGAACATGAGCAAGAATTGATTTTTATGCTGCTTGCTGCGTGGTCCTGTGAGTCAATGCAGATCCCCGCTTCTTGCTTCAGATCTGTTTCAGGAGAGATTTTGCACCCAGCAGGCAAAGTGTGCCAGCACTGGAGTGAGCAGTGTTATCGGGTGTTAGCTGCAGCACTCTGATACACCCTTGAGAACTCGCACATCGTTAGGGATTCTTTCACAACGGAATGAGGGGGTCTTAGGTCCATATGTCAGACAAAACTGAGGATCCTTTTAAGGAGGAATTAAAAAAAACTTCACAAATAACTTTCAATAATTATTCCTTTAAGTGCTCTTTTTGCATTTGATTTCAGCACTATTACTGACATTCTCTAAAAACAATTTTAATAAAACAACTCTGTATGCTCTTCTGTAAAAAAAAGAAAAAAAAAAAAAGAAGAAAAAATTTGAAAGCCCAACTTTCCCCCAAACAACCAAACAAACCCCACCAACAAGATGCAGCTGTTTGTTTGAAAAGTGCTCTGAAAGAGAAGTTAACAGGGAACGTATTTCGCAGTGTGATACCGGGTATTAAGATATAAAGTCTGATTTTCTTGTCTCTGCACCTTGGGCAGTCATTGCCACCTCCCTGAATTAGCAGCAGTTTACACCTACTTGCACCAATATAAATGACAACACAAGAGCAAGGTGACAGAAAACAGGTCTGCAGCCTATAGCCTCAGCCAAACCCACCTGCAACCCTTCTACAGAGAAAACTATATATTGCTCTATGTATAGCTCTATGTATATGACCATAATACTAATAAGCTATATGGAACTACATACAACATAAATGACCCATTTTACACACTGGACTTAGAAGAGGTTTGGTAATGACCAATATATGCACAAAGAGTAAAACACCCCTGTTCACATGTTACATTTTAAGCACATTTTAGAATAAATTATGATTTGTTCTCTGGCACCGGTGAAGCAGGACCTGCTCCCCCAGCAGCCACTTTGACAAAGAAAACAGGGAGAGTTCACACCGATCAACAACCTGGCAGCACAAGGCATCACAGCTCCTGGAGAGCACTTCCAATTCCCTGTACCTGTCCCAGGGACACAGCTTCAAGAACACACCACAGACGACTACAAGGTTGAATATGAAACTCCCTGACCATGTTGGCATGTGACCTCAGAATTTTGTAAACTCCATAGCTGGATAACCCCAGGTATTGTAAGAAAGAAGTGACACTATGGTTTGCTTTTCCACTGTAAGGTTGCTGGAAGCATGAAGACCTATGGTGCTCTCCAGCTTTCTGTACTTACACTCCTGAAAATGAACTGGCACAGGTCTCCTGTTCTCCACACCTCTATACACATCAGCTACCCCTGCTGGGATGGCAAGAGACCACCAATATCATAACCAAGACTGCTCCGCTCATGGAAATGTTTGTGGTTAACAATGCTAGATTTTTTTTTTCCTGATCACCAAGTTTCACTCCAGAGATAACCGTAAATACTCAATTTGGAATTACTTCATAAGGGCCTGTTTTACAGAACAGCTATTCAGATTATTTCCCTGTATTAGCCCCGCGTAAAGAAGCTTATTCCTTAGCATTGCCAGGTGTGTAAAAGAAAGCCCACTGCCAGAAGACTCAGCTGTGTATTCACAATGTACCATCAACTTCCACATAGATTGTTTTCCATCCATAATCCATCTGCTTTGTAATTGGTAAGCCAGTACAGTGAGGTCTCCCTAGAGTACCTTTGCCAAAAGCACATTAAGCTCTTAGTGAAAAATAAAAATTAATTTCAAACCAAGACCCAACCCATGCCCTGCTTCTGATACAGCGGAGGGGAAGAAAAAAAAAAAAAAAAAAAAAAAAAGTATTTGCTGAAATGCTGAAATACCATTCCACTTTAGGATGAACTGCCTTCAATGTTCTAAGTGAGAAATGATGTTTCATTCTGAGAGAATCCCCAAACTCCATTCTTCTAGATCTATCTTATCATGCATGCTTCTGTTTCCCAGCAACTATACACCATACCTGATTTTGAATCCAGACTCTCTGGCATCTGCTGCTGCAAATCTAGCTCCATTTGCTGCTAAGGTTAACAGTAACCTTAGACTGAAGTGAGTACCAATACACACCACTTCAGATGACAGAATTTCATGTTAATCTTGGCTGCTGTGTCTAGAGGTAAAGCAGGGGTGGCTGGTGTTCAGGAGGCTCTGCTCTAGGAGTTCCAGGTGTGTGGGGAGGGAGGGCTGGAAAGCAAAGGAAGCTTGTTTATAAACTGATGGCAATTTCTTGGCTGACGGTGCCTGCTTTTTTGAAATTTCTGTAGCAAGCAGTGCAAGAGTATTTGGGTGGGGATGGTAAGGCCGGTCCTTAGAGAATGCAGTTCCTCAAAAGCGATTCCACACCAAGACAGGCAGCCTCTCCTCCTGCCCCAGGGGCCAGATCCCACCACCCACAACCTGCCTCCTCCTCCTCCTCAGGCAGGTGCATTTCAGTGATGCCTCAGAGAAGGAATTATTATTTTTAGCAGGCAAGCTAAAACATCAGCAAGTCTGATCTAGGCTGAAGGGAGCAAGCCAAGGGCACTTCTGGTGCCCCCCGTTCTAACAAAGCCCTCCCTGTCTTACATTGCAGCCCAGCACACATATAGATTTCTTGTCCTCCTCTAATGGCTCCTCATTCTCCTGCCTCTTGTCTCCTGTCTGTGAAAGCTCTTCAAAGCTCTATCCTGGGTCTCATCTTCTGCGTCTTATCCTCAGGGAGCCTTCTCTCTTCACACAGATATAACTATTACCCTTAGGTTAACAGCTCGCAAATCTGCATCTCAATACCAAACTGATCTCCATCAATTTAACTCTACACATCTAATAACACTTCTGATCTGCTGCCGTGGAAGGATGACTATTTGTCTAATACTAAACTTTGCAGTTATTACCAAATAGCTTGTGTTTTTCCTTTTATGTTATTTCCTTTTCTCCATCGCTGTTAGCAGTAACATCCTTCCCATTTCTAAAACTTCAGATTTTACTATGTGTACCTACCAGTGCTGGACTACTTCCCCGTCCTCCTCCACAACAAACCAAATAAATACAGAAAACATGCTTGTCCACATCTTGATCTACTATAGATATTTACCTCTTCAGTTCTTCACTGCTCCTGACATTCTGGACCTGCAATGAACTGAATGATGAACATACAACACATTCCCAGGATCCAGTGCACTTAGATATAGCAAGGTAACCAGTCCACAGCAACTTTAATTACACTAAAAATAAAATGCAGCATCAATAACAAAAATAGTTGTTCCATGTCCTCTGTGATTTCCCTTCACTTATTATTAAATTTCCGTTTCCTGCCTGTTATTCGTAAATTCTACACCAAGAGCTAGGCAAAAGCTCTCACTTGCTGGTTCCTCACAGTGCCCGTGCTTAATATGCCCTCAAAGTGACATTAAAAAAAGGACACTGCAACTTGAACTTGGACCAAAATATCTCCTTCAAATTTGTGCCTGACTTGCAGTCCTGTTCCTAGGCACCAATTTTCACAAACATTTTCAGAACCTCAAGATGAAATTGTCCTGTGTGCTCAAAAGTGGGGGCAGAAAGATGGACAGACAGCAGAAGTACAAATAAAGCTAATTTGTTTACAATAAGAGTGTTTATTTTCAGTTAAATTAATTTCAGTGAAAGAGGCAACAATTATTAAACTGTCATCTTTATGTTTCAGATCTATCTTTCAAGAGGCATGAAACAAAGGGAGGAATGATGACTGATTCAGGAGACCTCTGTTTCAGAAAGCCGATGCACACCTGTTTGCTTTCTTACAAACTATTTCTAGGGACTGCTGATGCTCTGCCAACACTAATAAATCAGGTGTGCTGAGGGAAGCTTTCTAGCACAGAAGCTAAGCAACATGAAGCAGCTTGTGGTAGGATCAGCAAGTAAGTAACACCTGAGAATGGGATCAATTTTCTTGCAATTCGGCTAAACGTCATTCACTCCCAGAGTTTACTTTCCATAGTGGCATCATCCAAGAAAAAAAACCCTAAACATGTCCTTGCCAACATTTGAATTGTTTTAATACCTACAATTTGTGACATATTAGCAAGAATGATAGCTTATTTGTAAAATATTTTGCATACTGATTTTTTTTTTTGCATACTCATAAGCAGTTGGACTAGATGATCATTGTAGGTCCCTTCCAACTGAACTATTCTATTCTCTCTTCTATTTTAATGCTCAGAAGTGTTAAAATGTTGTAACTAAATTTTGAAAATAAATGACACAACGCATTAAATAACTCTGGATCTGGTCCTCTTCTAGTCTAGTGTTGTTCCTTGCAGCAAGACAATAAAAATGCTCCTTTCTCAGAGTAACAAGCAGTTGGCTTTGCTGTGAACAGAAGTCAGAGCTGGAAAAAAAGAAATGCAGAGGAAAATTGTTTTAAAGGTTTATTTTTTTTTTTAACTTCACAAGGCTGAGGATCATCATTTAACCTATAGCTGAAGCACATAGTTGAACCAAATGAAAACAGAAAGATGACTTGTGTGTGTTTGTATGATGGGAGCCAGCAATTTAAGGAAAGTGAAATGACACTGACATTTATAAATGTTTGCACTGTGAACACAAGCACCTAAGAACACAAGCAAATCTTAACACAGGGGTTGAATAACCCCAGTGGGCAGGAATACAGAACCAGGAAATCCTCCAGGCGATGTCTATGTAAAACCCTACATCAATTGCCCGTATCAGTTGCAAAACACAGATAAATTTAACTTAGTGCCAGTTTGTGAGCAGGCAAGGCCTTTGATTGAAAGCCATTCACATTTCATGGAGGAAAACGAAAAGGGCCCTGGTTTCTGGGCTCGATTCCCCACAGACTTGCACGCAGGTCACTACCCTTATCCTTGCATTGCACAGGTACGCTGTTATCACTGTAGGATTGCTCAGTATTACAACGCCTTGCAGCCCCTTGTGTGACTAGAAACGTATTCCTAAAATGCAAAGTACTAGAGGGGGAAAGAAAGCAAACATCCAGAAGCCAATGTGCCTACGTGCCGGTTTCCCCTCTTGCTTTTTCTTTCCCCACCGCAGCCTCGGGAACGCTGTTGAGCTGCCACAAGCTGGGCACGCCAAAATGAGCCAACTCCTTTCAGCCAGCCCCTCTCAACTCCTGGCCTCAACTTTCTGTTTTCCATACAGCACAATTCTTCTAAAAATACCTTGACTGCACTTCATTTTCTCTTCTCATCATGCTGGCAATATAACAGCCTGAAAAGTTTGGGGGTTTTAATGTAATTTTCAAGTGGCCTTTTCCCCTTTCCATGGATAAAATGCTGCCTCTTCATTTCTCTGCTTTATTTTTCTCTCACATATCTGTGAACAATCACTTCTGCTTCAGTCAAGCATACAGAAACAAGCACCGAGCCAAGATATATTTGCCTTGGGTCAGGCAAACAGGGCCTGTGCGGCCCACCCTTCACCCGGGGCAGGATGAAAGGCCAACCAGACCTCCTCACGGTTTGGTGACATCTCAGCTAATCCTCCCTTCGTTTGGGAACAATTACAGAAAGTCACCTGAAAGCATCTACAAACAAACTTCTTCCCAAAAAATCTAAGAGAGGGTGCTTCTTCACTTCCAGCACTTACAACCCATTTTCTGCCCACTTATGCTGGTGGGAACCCAGGGTGTTTTCAGGGGGAAATCTTTTAGGACTTTTTCTGGGTGTTGGCTTCCTTGCAGGTGCGTTTTGCCAGATCCGCACACTGCATCCAAGTTAATCTCCTAAAGGCCTCAGCTGGTGGCCAAGTTCTCTGGAAAGCAAACTTGAAGACTGGACAAAACTGCAATTTATGGAGGCAACATCTACCCATGTGGTAGATTTGGAAACGAACATGGCCTCAAAGCTGCTTTTAATGGCAATGGAATAAATTGGTTTCAGTTATGTAGGGCTGCCCAAATAAGCCTTCCTGTCAGCCTACAAAAGCCATGAAGCCTGCCCTAGCCCCACTGTTCTGTACAGGATGTCCACTCATCAGAGCAGTTCACTGCAAACTACTCCTGGGTTCAGCTTGAAGAGTGGAGGGGTCAAATGTAAAAAGAGAAAGCAGAGTAAAATTTGCCTACCCAAGCCCTTTTCCAGCCTACAGCCATTAGGTATCTTCCAGTTTACAGTGGGCCAAAGGCAAGAAGTCCACATTTGAGTCAAAGCAGAGCTCTAACAAGCCCTGTGCCCCAACGCTAAAGCCTACCCACAGTTCAAGTAACACTTATTATTAAAGTTTTTTTATCATTATGCAGGGCATGTTGTTGCCCGCATGAGGCAATTCTTGCAATAACCTGCTATTTTCCCATCTCGTAGTGAGTTACAGTGCTACCCAGGAAAGGCAGAAATGATACTAGGGGAGAGGATGGATGGTCAGAAGACGTAACTGGGTCATTGCCCTTTCCCTCATCTAGAGACACCCACTTTCCAACAGCTGATACAGTGCTTCAGCCTGAAGTGCCCCATTGCCCCCGTGGTGGTGGCTGGCCAGGTAGCCAGGGTGGCAGAGGGTTGTTTGAGGTATTCTCCATGCCAGGCGATGCTATAGAGGGGATCCTGCCCCAGGGAACTGCAGCTGGGAAGGGGTGTAAGCATCACACAGCTGTTGTGCAGTGCTGGCTTTTCTTTCCAGCCCTGGAGGTGCCAAAAGGAAGCCCTAGCACTGCACTGGAGGTAGTACAGAGGTGAGCTCTCAACATCACTGCTGAGAAGCAGTAGGTGGCAAATGTGAAGTAACAGGAGAAGCTAAGTCTTTTTCACCACCCTGCCCGTCCTTTCTTTCTGCACCCAGGTAAATCCACACCTGGCAAAGATTTTCACTTTCAGTTTAACAGGACACCTACACAACTTCAGGGCTGTCAGGGCTTCACTTACAGAGTCCACCCAGCACATTTTTCTCTAGTCTAACTGGGAGGAGAGAGGCTGGGTCTTAAGCTGGACAGGAGGTTGAAGCCCTCTTTTGATCAAAAGAAAAGCATTCATCACACCAAATGAGTCAGCTCTTCCCCTTCAAGGCCTCAGCCTCATTGTTTAAATTCCTTCAATAAAAATCTAGCTTGCCACCTGCATGCTTGCCACAGGAAGACAACGACAGCAACTGCAAGAGATCCAGGTGAAGTTCTGCAAGCAAATGGCTGGGTGCTGGCAGGCCCATTCTTAGCTGCTGGAGATAGAATCACAGAATATCTCATGTTGGAAGAGACCCATAAGGATCATCAGGTCCAACTCCCTGCTCCTCGCAGGACTACCTAAAACTAAACCATATGACTAAAGAGTGTCATCCAGAGGCTATATCACATCAGAACATAAAATGGGTTATCATTTAAGAATATCTGCCTCATGTTAAAGAGATCCTGAGAAGTATTTTAAAATTAAAGCAAAAGATTATTAAAGTTCCATCTCAAAACATTCCCCAGCCTTTTTTTTTTTTTCTTTTTCTTTCAAGCCAAAAGAAAATTCACTTCCGTTCACTGTTCCATTGCTGGAATCGGGTAAAAAAAAGGAAAAGAAAAACCCAAAACAAAGAGGAAGAGAAATAAGACAAAAACGTCACCTTCTCTTACTGCAAAATGGCCTTAGCAGACCAGATATATCACTCCTTGGCTTCTTCATTTACACAACTATTCTTTACCTTGTGATACCAGAGTTCACCAATGGCAACTCCTTCAAAGTTGTTCAAACTAGTCTAATACACTGTGTGTATTTACAAATAAAACCAAGTCATACAGTCAGCTGTATAGGGTAAAACTCCTAATTTTCTATTCTAATTCCGAAACCAAAAGCATACATCTTCTCTTCTCTTTCAAACTGTTTCTTTGTCTAGTTTATCATTTGGTAAATAGGCTCGAAATTTGTAAAACACATAAATAGAAAATTCTAGTATATTCTGTGTATCTAATTTATATAGCAAACTCAGCAATTTATACAACAAATTATATGCCCAAAACAGGTATATTCAGGCACAAAATGATCGCATGTATATCTATATGGGATAAAAAAAATCTGGATTTAAGATTAGAATATTTAATTTGGCAGGAAGAAACTAAGGCTCACCACATTTTTCATTCCTCTAGAAACAGGACGTTATTTTTGTCCCTTACGGTATAAATGAGCTTAGTGTGCCCAACCTGTGAAATACCTTTTGGACAGAACTGACTTGATTAAATGGAAAGATAGATGGATGGAACCGTTGAGTTCATAATCATACGACTGCTTTTCACTTCTGTCCAGAGCATGCAGTACTTAGGAAAAGAATGCAAACTGCAAATTAAAGCCTCAGTTATCCTCAGCAACCTGACAGTCTGGCCGAAGAAATACCGCTAAGGCTGGCAGATTGGGAGAGCGATGTGTGCATCACACCGAGGTGTGAGGAACGCAGCCCACCCCGGCTCATCTCCCAGGGCACAGCTGGTGAACTGTACACAAAGAGGGGAAACGAGTGGGTTTGAGGGGAGGAGGTGAGAAGGGGCCTGAAGTAAAAAATGGGAGATTTTTTTTTTTGCTTTCCTTCATAACCTGCTGCTGTTTCCAGCCAACCAGTTTCCATTGCCAGCTTATTTGAAAAGTTGTTTTCTACCCGAACGGTTTTCAGACGGCAGAATTAATCTCTCTCACTAATAAAATTGGAAGTGCAATTGAGTCTCTTCATGAGTTCTTTATCGCTGCCCTTTAAACATGCTCTTTCTGCGCTCTCAGCCTACAGCACCCTTGCACAGGACACCTGGCTGGAGGAGAAGGTTTTCTACCAAGAAGATAGGGGCAAACACCAATAAAGCTTCTTGTGAGCATTTGCACCCTCCTTATCTCTGTGTCACTCCTCTTCCACTTATATACCCCCAAACCCTCTCCCTGTCTCCATGCCACTTTGTTTTTGTGTGGAGCATCGAAAACTTGGGTATTTTCACCAAAGCTCTTTTCTTTAGCTCTCTTTTTTCCCCTCTAACAGTAGCAGCAGGTCTGTGAATCTGACACAGATCTTCCCTAGCCTGAAAATGCTGTCTGAAGAATTAATATTTCTCTCCTCTAACTTCTTGCAGTCCCTTCCCACCATAAGCACAGTGTTTTCCTGGGGTATGCAGGTGGATGTGAATTCACTCTCAAATTAACAGTAAAATGAAAGCATCATCCCAAGCCCTCCAAGAAGACGACAAGGGTGTTAATTCTCATTCTTCACAACTGGGAGGTTACAAAGAACTGAGAAGCCAGATGAGCATGTTCCTAAAGCTAGGTCTACATTTTAAACCCTACCGGGCAGATGCATGGTTTAAGAACACTATGGGGAAGGCAGGGAGCAATTCCACCGCTGTGGGACGCAACTACTCTAGCAAAACCACAGAGAAGACACAGCTCAACAGGTAAACATGCTGTTCTACTGGAAGAGCCTATTCTCTCCAGGGAATATCTGTCAGCAAAATAATTATTTTGCCTGTATAAGCATTTGGAGCAGGAAGGCAGGTCCCTGACAAGGGCTGAGGCAGTGGCTCTCCTGCCCGAGCAGACAGGCTCAGAGTAGATGCCTCTTCTATTTTCCCACACCACGCACAGCTCAGACACAGGGAGAAATGACTTTGGATGACATAATTCCAGTCTGAGTAGCACTGTTTGACGGCACAAGTGGTTTGTGTAACTCTAACATAAATTGCTTACTTTTTTCATCTGCCCACATCTTTGGCTTAGAGAAACATCTGGCTGCTCCATCCTGGTTCTTAGAAAGGTGTGGGAAGGTTAAGTTTTGGAAGCAATCACTGGAAAGTCAAAGCAAAATCATAATTTTACTGCTGGCTTGTGAAAGGAATAGTAAAAAAAAAAAAAAAAAAAAAAAGTAGTTCAATCAGAACAGTTTTCCAACTCTTGGGTACTCAGTTTTCAGACTGGCATTTATCTCTGTTATTTTTTAATTTCTTAATATCCTAATACTCACAGATTTGCGTAAGAGAAGGTATTTTATACTATAAGCAGAGTGTAAGTGCAGAGCAATCTATGCTCCACATCTACAGAGGGAGATTGAAACACCTCTATAGAAATCAAGCAATCAGTTTGGATCAAGTAATATTCGGTTCTCTTAATTCATAGGTCTGGCAGTCTTGATTCAACAGTCAAGTTTCGATTAGCAGAATAGCTGCAGGGAACCAAGTACATATTTGCAGAATTGTAGCAAAAATTAGGGTACAAAGCAACATAAGGGTATACAATTAAAAGGGAAAGGTTAAGAGAGGAGCAATGTAGCAAAGATTGAGAAATGAATACGCATACTTCAGTTACTTCTATGAAGATCAAATGAGCAAGTGATATATAAATTATCACAAACAAGACTTAAGGTACTTCTCATCCTAACCCTAAGATTACCGTACATTGATAATCCATTTAATACTGTGCTACAGTAAATCATAAAAACCACTTGTTTGAAACACATGTGGGGCAAACTAATCAGACTTTCTACATACTCTGGCATCCTGGCTTCTTTTTTATTAAAATAATTGAAAGATTACTTTGGATTTTGGCGTTTTGTATCTCTATTTGAAAGATACTTTAATTTTCTTTTTTCTAGAACCTAGGATATTTTTTGTTTATCAAACAGGAAAAAAATATGATAAACAGAAGAATTAATCTAAAAGGGCTAACACCATATTGCTGGGTTTGATTGTCAGGTGACACAAATGAGCACAATTGCACTGATTTTAGGGAGTTACACACTCCTCCAGCACTTAAAGCTCTGGCTTTTTGCTGCCTTGGTGCAGACAATTTTTGCAGTTAGTTGTGGTTTGGGGCTTTTTTAAAATTTTTTTAATTTAAACCGCTTAAATTTTCAGATATGACCAAGTGTGTAAGAAACCCAACTTTTTCATTTTATATCCTCAGGTTTTTCTTTGAGCTGTGAACTGTGACAGCCTGGTGGAATCAGCATCCAAAAGCTTTCACAGTCCTCTTGGTTCTGTACGACTCCACACTTAATTAGTTTATTCTGTAGTCCTCTAACCTGAGAGAAGGAGAGAACATCAAAATACTAGATTATTTAGTACTCAATAACAACAACAAAATAAATTTTTAAAATAGCAAATACCTTGGCTAAATGCCAGGAGATGTGTTAGAAACATACATAGGAATGACAATACCCTAAAATACACTTCGCTTTGAAGATGGAGCAAATCTGTTTACTCCTCTCTCTGTTTTATTGATCACCATCCTCCTACTCAGGGGGAAGCAGCTTAGATGCCTCTTTTTTCTTACAAATCATGACGCTTCAGGGATTACAGAAAAGGGCTCCCATGTTAGTTAGGTGTGCTTTCCCCGAGATCAGCCTGCAAAGTGGAAATCTGCCTGGCTGCCTATCAAGAACAATTTTAGTCCCATCTTCCTTCCCTTTCTCCAGTACACAGTTAAGTACAGATTAGATACCTGGAATTCAATTTCTAAATCCCAGCCTGGGTGAAATTTCTTTCAGCCCTTAGTAGCTTCTAGACTCAGTGCCTGATCAAGGAGATCTCCAGATGGTGTTATCTGGAGTGGAAACACAAAACAGCATGAGATAATGCTCTGCGGACAGTGCATCTGCAAGGTGTGAAACAGAGCTGAGATGACAGTCAATGGTAATCAAGGAATTAGATTTATGTCCCCAGACAAAATGCTCTGTAATTCATGGAAACCTTCTCCCACATTGTCTGGTTGGCTTCTGGGGGCATCTCAAACATTGACTGCAATCTAACGTATTACCACTGTAGAAGTGGCTCTCAAACATCAGAGGGCAAATATCTAAAAGTTCTTCTTCAGAGAGCTACAGAGCAAGAACTAGTTGCTAAATTGAGACATGGATATTTTTTCCTCAGATGTCCGTGTTCCTCTCTAGAATTACTGAAACTAAATCTCCCTGGACACGACTCAAAAAAACCCCCAACCCCACAACCCAGTGTAGGCGATGTAGATGACTCAAGATTATGGGATTAGGATGTTTTCACTAGTTCTAATTCTTTCTTGATCAGTATCGTGTGTACATGGTTACTCACCACAAACTATTCAGTGCCCTAGTTAAAAATAACAGTTTCACTCCTTTTTCCCAGCAGGGAGGTGTTCACACGGTAGCTGGCACTAACAGGCTGTCTTGTTAGGGAGACCAAGGACAGAGCAAGCAAAGGGTCTGAAACATTGACATGGATTTTTTTTTTCCAGTCCCTTTGGATTTGAACAGAAAAAAACCCCAAAAACCAGATGGCAGCTGTGTCACACGCAGCAGGAACGTTTTTGTAGGTAAGTTCTGAGCATGCAAAGTTTCATTCTTCCTCATCTTTCACAGACCACTCACAGATATCCCACAAAAAATTGAGATTTTTGGAAGAAACAGACATTTTAGGAAAACAGATGCTTAAAAATAGACTGGTAATGTCTGAGGCATTTTAAAAATGTCTAATCATGCAAAACCTTGCGGTAGACAAAGCCCCAGACATTTATATTGCAAGTTTTTCTCAGTTATATAATATATTGTAATGAGATAATTTTCCAAATTCAAAACCAATATCAAAAGCAAACGTAACGCTTGAAGCATACCAGATAATTACAGGCCTGAGGAACAAGACTCAAGGTACTTAGCATCATGAGACAATTTGCAGCGTGGCACTTGATGTCCAGGGATGTCCACTTAAAAGCAAAATAAAGTTTTGGTCAGTAATTTTTTTTTTTTTTTTACTTTCCAGTAGCTGGGAAACAAAGCACAAAACAAATGAGAAGTAAACATTCAGCCACAGGAAGCCATTAACAACAGTGGGCACCAATTAGGACCCAGCAGGTATCCTTTACACCGCCTGGTGCTCTAGCTCCTCCTCAAATACTTTGGCATCACACTCACAAACTCAGGCTTAGGAAACAACAGGCTGTTTCATTTACTCAGCAATTTGTAGCCACATATTCCTGCTTTAATCACCTATGCCTGCTGATAGGCCCATAAACCTGTTTGTAGTCTTCTGCTGTTTCCCTTCAAGTTTGTGTCATTAGAAACTACAATTACTGTCTGTCCAAAGAGAATACTTTTCAAGAAAGAAAATAAAATTGAGATACTGTGATCCCTTTCCGCTTTCTCTCTCTTTCCTTTTCAACTTCTCTTTCGGAGGAGAATGCACACCACGATGTCAGGAAAATCAGCTCATGGAGAAAATATTTGTGAGTGCTCAGATTTTGCAACAAGGATGTTATTTTTTCAAAGCACGGCCTTTTTGGTAGAACAGAGTGAAAAGGATATTGTTCTTAAATTAAGCCAAGTTAGACCTTAAATAATCAGTAAAGAACCACATAAAAATAGTTCTACTTCAGCCAAAACCATTCCACAAAATACATGCAATTTTGAAATCCTTATATCAACTATAAGATATTTTGTATCTTATCCAAAGAACCTCAATAAATCATCCAAGCCTTTTAAAGTCAATCACAGATTGTGTCTCACATTATTAGGTTAAAGGTATAGAGTTTTATTAAAACGTGACACAAACTAGATTCTTATTTTTGCATCTTAAGATTGTAAAATAAAAGCCAAGCACGTTGCAATCTCCCAAACCGAGATTTTGCCACTTTGCTACTGTTTTGCCAAAGCAAAGAAGTACTTTCACAGCATTATACCCCTGCAAAAATCAGAGGCAAGCCAGAATCCAACCCAGAGCTCTTTACAGTGTGTGTCACGATATACCGTGATATGGGTGGAACAATCCACTCGGCCCCAGGACATTAACCTTGCCTTTTCAACCGCCGACAGCTGAGGTGCTCTCAGTGCCACTTCTGCTTCCATCACCGCTGCTGGATGACTGTTAACCAAACACCAGTTGAAGTTTGATCATTTCTTGATTCTTTTGGCATTACTAGAAAATACGGAAAGTGGACCATGACGGTGCTAATTCAGAGCTCTCAGTGTCAGGTCAGACTCCCTGCCTTTGAGACATGCTTCAGTCTCTTTTAAATTTTCTTAAATTTTTCATAATTTCATATAATTTCATGTCATGGGTGGTACCTTGCAACCACCAACTACTGCAACAGTGCTGAGTTCTCCCTGCTGCTGCTTTGCAAGGAGACCAGGTAGCCACCAAGGGACAGAAATTCTGTACCTGGCCTGTTCCTCTCAGCTCAGCGGGGAACCAGGTGCTGAAGGGTCTGCATCACCGCTTCCTGACATGCTGGAGGTGCTGTGTAACTCAGATTCCTCATCAATATAGAAAAACACTACATATGGGGAGACCTAGGTAGAGCCAGCTTGCCCATCGCCACAGATCCAGACCTGTCTCGGAATTGAATTGAGCTGGGCTCTGCTGGTGCACAGCTCCGTGAAGGCATGCAAGCTCAGACATCCTCCTTCAGAGCCAAAGGGATACAGCCAAGGTGGACGCTTACCGAGGCTTCATAATGAGGATTATTTGTTCCATCTGAGATTAGCGCAGATTGGCCTTTCCCAGGGACCAAGCTGGCAGGAATTTCACTCCTAACAATGAGAGCTGCCCTGGTCCTCTGCAGGAGAGGAACCATTGTGTCTGTACACACACATTTCAGTTTTGTCTTACTACTCCTCCAAGAGAAGTTCAGGACACAAAATTATACATTTAAGTGCTGATCACCTAAGTGTATACAAATCCGTACACGAAACACCAGCTAATAAGAAAGGCGGTATTATTTCTACAACTGTGTGCAAATGCACATAAGAAATCCTTTCAGCACTGAGAAAGTATCTTTTAAAATTACAACTTACACACTGAGATCAAAAGAGGTCCTCTTCCTGGGCTATAGCCACCTACAAATCAGGTGGCTCGTTGAAGCCAGTCATCTAGGCTCCTGCTGTAGTCAAGGGAGAGAGATAAGTGCCTTCAGATTGCCATTTATCCCATTCTAGGATAGGTGAGTAAAACAGGTGGGATGAATCACCCTGGCATTGCTATCGGCCATGGAGGGGAGGGAGCATTTTAGACGAATAGCTTAGGAGAGATACTTCATTTTTAGCAGCTAATGTTAAGAGGAACCCCATGCTACAAGATTAGGGAGGATTACATAGATTCACAAACTTGTGAAAAAGTCACACTGTATTTGGGCTCACAAAGAAAGTCAAGCCTTAAATTCCCTGGGGGAAAAAAAAATAATAATCATACAGTCTTTATTACTCAAGCACAGAATATAATGTATTTCTATAATAGAATCTTTTATAGCCAAAGGGTTTGGGATTTCTTTGTTTGTTTCCCTAAAGAAATAAGGTTCACATTGTTCTGCTTTCCCCAGCAAATGAGGTTCACATTCTGAACGTTAAGAAATTATTTGTTGTGAAACTGTTAGCTGATTTCATTTAATATGACAGGGACGTACAAAAAAGTCATAAACGTTTTGTGAGAGCGTGTTACCAAGTAAAGGCCAGATCTGTCAGTGCTGGCCAAAGGGGAGATGGCTTCACCCCACAGACCAGAGATGAAGCCATAAGAGCCGTCTTGAGGCACAAACCCAGGAGGAACCTGTTTATCTCACTGCTCCCATTCATCCGACACCACGGTGTCAATTAGACACAACAGTTTTTCACATCTGTTGTTCTTCAGCAGTGCAAGGTTTCTGTTTAGATTTAGCATAATATTCATGCAAACAGTAAGAACAGCTTTTCTTAGTAATAATTCTCAACAGTACCTCTTGCACTACTGAAACAACTAGCATTCTTTCTGTTTCTCCATGCTAGCTAAGTTTACGCAGCATTTACTAACTTATAAATATAGACGTGTCCACACAAACAAAAACCTCAGGACAAAAAACTGCTCAGTTCAACTGGACACAGTTTCAAAGTTGCTTTAAACCACTAATATTTCCTTTGGATAGTGAATAATATTTAACATTTTGATGAGATTCACACCTGGCATTCTTGCAGAGCTATCTGTCAAAGGAATTGAAAAATTCGGATTTGTGCCAGTAACATACATGATCTTCATTCACCAGGTGCCCAGTTTCTCCCTACATGGGAAAGACAAAGTGCTACTTCACAACCCCTGAGTAAACTAAACTCAAAAATAGGTTGAGAAAGGGACAGACAGTTCATTTACTGGTTTTCTCTGTTCATTTCCTACTGTCTTCCCCTTTAGGATTTTCCCTTCTCATGAAAATTATCTGCAGAATGGGGAGAAAGCATAAAAATGTCATTAAGTGAGCACCTGACTGAGAGTGGCTACAAATCCTGAAAGCCAGAGCCTGCTCTCCCAAAGCAAGTAAAATGTAGACGTGAGATTTGCCTTTCACTGCATTGCTGTGGCTGGTTGAAAGGATTCACAGATACCTACCAGCACTGTATGGATGTTTAGGTGTTAATAAGTAGCTGTCAGGGTCATAACTGAAACACCAGTCTACATACAGTATCTCACATTTTGTGTTCCTTTAAATAGAGCTACCATCGTGTCATGCTAATAATCTTGTTGAAATCCAAAAGAGTGGAGGAGAGGAGCAAAAGCTTGAATTTCCTCGTTAGCTTACAACCATTTCACCTGCCTTGTCCCAGAGTCCGGTGCTGCACTCCAGTAATTCAAGCACTGGGAAAGAGAGAGAGATGTAAAAGAGAAACACCCGGAGACACCATGGAGATCAACAGGTCACACACTAGGGTTTTACAGCCCCAGCTTCCAATAATGCTGCTCACAGACAGCCAGAGCCTGGGCACCTGCGGGCAACGAGCGGAGAAAAGCAGCATCTACGCCGAACATGCCCACTATTACATGTAGACACTCCTACGCAGAGCAGCTGTGAGATTTGAGTTCAGGAAGATCATGAACTTGAAGCATTTTCTCGTAATACCCACCACATCCAACAGAGAAACAGATACTGGCAGGTCCTCTGCTAGAGAAGAACCCTGCTCTTGCTTTCCCCTGCACTGTTTTGCCCCCTTCCTCCTCAGGATTTTTTTTTTTTTTCCCTGAAGAAAGCACGTGAGGAAAAATTCCAAAATTACTGTCCTTTGCTCCTACAGACTTTTATTTTCTTAACACAAGCTGGCACAACCAGGCCTGCAGTCTATCGGTTCTTTTATTAGCTCAAAATAAATACCTGCCAAGGTTAAAAATGAGTGATTATTTGCTCATGTATCAATGCACTACAAACCTGAGCTAAAGATTTTAAGTCCTAATACAGTTTACAGACTCCATCAGTACAAATGACTCAACGGGATCAAGAGTTTCACAGCTCCTGAGAAGCCCTGCAGCCAGTTGAAAAGCGGTGAAATGAGCAGATTCTGGGGGCACATCTCCAGCCACATCCACAGCAGCACAGCGGCAGCTGAACCTGCAGAACAAAAATCAGTGCTGAGGACCCAACATGCTCTTTGGGATTTCCACTTTGGGCTACCTCTGATCTGGATCTAGGGACTGAAACACCCACTGGCAGCTGGAATGCGCGTGGCAAAGCGCGTCCTCCATCCGTCTGTCTGACCTCAATCCTCCTCCATGACGAGAGCCAAGTGCCAGCGGGGGACGATGTACATTGCAGGTCTGAACTAATTAGCTCTAAAGACTGTCGTTACATAAATATTAGTATTTGAATGTATCTCAAGTATTTCCAGTTTAAAATGGTGGGGATAAAACTGATTTAAAGTTTGTGAGCAACCACAGTCCCTTATTTAATTACGTTTATTTTTGTGGCCACTGCTGTTTTCCTGCTCCATACCCAGAACACTCCAGGGCCCCCCCATGTCCATGCAGACACGCCTGCCAGCGAACGTTAAGTGCAATTAGACACATACAGGCCTTTACAACAAAAGAGCTGAGCTGACCTAGTCATTTCTACAAATGTGGTCTCCTCCACAGACAGATCTTGGGCAGAAAAAAAAAAAAAAAAAAACCTGTGGATTTTAAAAAAAATTTCTTTTGTTTCTGTATTAATCTGACTGGCATTATATCCATGTACACAACTCACTGGAAGAGAAAAAACTTGAGCTGGTGCTTCTTTTGGGACTTCAAGGCCCCTGTGGAACAGTTGACAAGGCTACAAAATTTTAACCATTTTACGTGTGCAGGTCCAGGCAGAGGAAGCCTATATTTTCTGGTCACCCATGTATTTATTTGCCATTACCATACAGTGGGAAACAGGGATGTGGATGCCCTAAGCAATAATTTGTGAGGAACTCCTGTAAAAAGAAGCATTAACATACTTTTACAAATCTGAATGACAACTTAGTAATTGGATACAGTGACTTTTCCACACGGGGTTCCAGACCCATTGGCACACCAGTGTGGGAAGAGTTAGCCTGGGGGCTGCTCATGCTGGTGCTGCAGTGGGGCTATCTGCAGGCACCACCCTGCAGGGAATGCGGAGGACACTTTCACTAGTGGCTGCAAAGTAGGAAAATGAAGGGGAAAAATTAAAAAAAAAATAAAAAATTTAAGAATGTCATGCAAAAGTAGATTTTTGGCAGTTTGAACAACATAAAGCTATTGGAAACCGTTTCTGAAATATTAAATCAGATTTATTTAAAGGACATAAATAGCTGGTCTGATTTTAAAAGCACACACTTCAGCTTCCATTGCAAAATGAAGATTTTTTTTCAACCCTCAGCTTTAAGAGCATTCCCTAATTTTTTTAAACAATTACATGAAGCACACTTGAGACTAGGCACCCGACAGAACAGCGTATGCAAGGATCTATCCTATCCCCTCCCCACCTGTATCTGTCAGCCTGCTGTACACAAATGCCACCCTCGATACCATTTCTGTTCTGGCAACAGTTCCGCCTCGCGCTCTGCATCCTTCCCCTGTGCACAGGGTGCCACCATTCCTGACAGCTTGGTCAAACGATTCTGGAGCCAGTCTCTGTCTGAGTGCCAAGCTGAGCTGGTTTAGGAGACACCTGAAGACTGAATTTTAAACTTGTACAACTCTCTTATTTCAGTTTAATTCAGCCTAAATCAGCTGCTTACAAACAGAAGCTAAACAGAAGTAACTTTAAATTGCAGTGAGTGTTAAACACAAACTTTTTCCAATGGATTATCTAAGTCAGTATTAAACCAAAGCAAGGTTTAGAGGCAATTTTGCAGTATATATAAAACACTAAAGTCCTCAGAAAGAAGTATGCTACTATTGTTCATGTAAATAAAACAAAATTTGTAACAGTGCAGCCTTTGCAGTCCTTTCTAAACATTTGATAAAATAGGAGTGAACGCGCTCTCCACTCAACATTTCCCCAACCTTTCCCTATAAAGAAAAAAAAGCCCCAGGTGGTTCAATACTTTTTAAGGTGCTTAATATCTTACACAAGTCAAAATTAAGATTCATATGTCACGATTAGAGAAATTCTCTCTCAACAGTGACTGTGTCACTCCAAAAATAACTCAATGCAGTATTCCCCTGCTAAGCATGGAGAAAAGCGTTTCCTTTAGAAGAGGAAATTCTCTTAAGGAAGTTGTTTTAAGATAAATAAAAGTTCAGGATGAAGCCAGCAAAAGGTGTGAAGGATTTCTCTTTGATTTCCCAGCTTGTGTATTTGGGCTCAGACACAGACTACATTTTATGCACATTTTAATAGGATGCTAATAAGCCTACAACTCGACTTTAACAGGGACCTGTAGAGACAACCCGATATGTGGCACCAGATACTAGCTGTCTGAAGCACAAGATTTATTTCCCTCTCTCGCAGAGAGAGAATCAGACTAAGTATTTTTAGTTGCAAGTTCAGACAAAAATGTCTTGCAAAGTTAGACTATTATTTTTTTTGTTAAAGTTTTTCTCATTTAAAGTAGTCTTCAAAAGATCAAGATAGAAGCCAAGCCTTTTAGAGTAACCAGGAACAGCTTTTAGTCTCCACTGGTAATTTCAGATGCAAAATAAGGACACTTAGTTGCAAACCTGCTTAAATTACTAGGTCATGAAAACAATCGGGGTATCAAAACCATGGAGCCCAGAAGCTGACAGCGTGTATTTAAAAGCTTGCTGCATCTCTTGGAAAACTGAGGGAGATCCTATTTAGTTGTAAACATCAGCGATATTTCAAAGTTAAATCTTTCTTTTAAACACCACCTGCAAAATTTATAAAAGAAATACAAAGAAATAAAAAGTAGTAGGTAAGACTGATCCCAAACATGTATATAACCTAATTTATAGTTACCCTTAAAAAAAAACAAACTAGAAATTACATCGAGTAACATCTAAGAGTTAATTTAACGACATATTCAAACAAGTCTTCCGTATGTCTTCTCCCCAAAAACAACTTTGTTTTTTGCCATTTTAGCTTTTTCCTCACATTTCTTGAAGAACAAAAAGAGATCAGAACAACTTTGCTTTCATCATCAGCCACTAAGAAAGGTACTTTGCTTAAAGATCACACACAAAGTAGAAAAATTAAAAAAAAAAAAAAAACCACCAAGTGATTTCCATTTGAATTTAAAACAAAAATCCTGGAAAATACTGAGATTGTTCCTAACCTGTTGACACAGAAACTTATCCTTTGTATTAACTGTTGCTTTAATGCAACTAAAAAAAAACATCACAACACAGAGTTTTGTTGTTGCTCAAAAAAATTCTATATGACTTAAGCATTTTACAACTTTCTATTTCTATATATTTTCATGCTTCCAGCCTGGTCAATTGGCCAGCACGTTTGTGGCCAGGTAGTAGCAAAACTGTATCAAATATCTTCTCCTATCCAGGGAAAGTTCTCAGCTTTAAACTTATTTCTATCAGCTCAAGGCTGTACTGACAGTATTTGGTCCATTTGATTTCAGTGGCCAACAAAAAAATTGACAACTGTCAATCATCAGTTACTCTTGTTTGTCAGCTTGAGGAAAGTCTGTCAGCCTTTCTAATTTTATTGCAAAAGCCATTAAATGGGCATAGTTCTGAAACTACAAAGCAGTTCATTGATTCAAAGTGCCCTTGTGTCCATGCAATTGGCTTCAAGTGACTCTCATCAAAGTAATCCCGCATATTCTGAACTCGGGCACCAGCACTGCTCCAGCTGTCCCTCTACACCTCTGCAGCCGCCACAGCACAATGGTTTACACAAAATTGTTCTTTCTTAAATCTCACCTGCTGCCATGACCACTGTGCTGGCCAGAAGTTGCTCACTCTCCTCTCCCCGCAAGTCTGGCTTTGAAAAGACACATCTACAGATGTGTCCAGAGCTTCAAGCGTTGGATTGTCTTACAGCAGGAGGACAGCAACTCTAGGGGATGGTCACAGTACCCAGAGGGATGTACTGCAGCACTTGTGTGGCTGGTTGCATTCAAAGAATAGCAACAAGCCAAGTAACCCTTGGTACCTTCTGCAAATCTACTTTGATTTCCTAGTTGTATGACCTAAAAAGTGAGGAACATTTAAACCTCCAGAAAACGGACAAGCCATAAACCAGAGGTCAATCAAAAATGCAGGTTGCATGTAGGTATGTAGACATGCTGGTGTAACATCCAAAATACATACAAGCACACTACTAGTTTACTTGGCAGCGAGATGAGAAGAGCACATGTGCCTGCAGCCCTTGGGCTGGTGTCCTCCACCACTCTGGGTGTCACCCAGGCAATGCTCCGAAGCCATCTTGCCTTCTTGCTTCAAGCACTATCCTTTGAAATGAGTACAGCCTTTATTACCCTCTGCCTCACAGCATCCTTAACCACATGAAGCCAGCCTACACGTGCAAAGTCCAGCCAGGTTTCTCCCAATGGTTTGCCAACCATTCGTGTCAACCTTGATGGACTCAGTTCCAATTCCGACACGTGGCAGCTGCTGAAGAGCACACAAGAGGAACTGGATCCACTTCAGCAATGTCCAAATGCTTTGTGAGGAAGGGCCCTAGATATATGAACAATTAGGAAGCACACATTATCTTCTGTAGGTGATGCCAACCCTGCAGTCAAAGACAAAATTATCGCATTTCTGGGTAAACACAAGATAATTTTGATCTCTGCTGTCTGGAACCCCAATATCAGAGCAGCTGCAGCAATTGCACCATTAGAGAAATTGGGGAAAGCTCCTCAGTGTCTATCTTACCATCACTAGCCCCCATCTGGGTGCTGCCTGCTGCCCCTGACCAGGCCTGACACCCAAGCCACCAGACCACCATCTTCCTCCACCAGCCCACAGCCCTTGTTTGCAGGGCAGGAGACCTCTCTCAGAACAAACAACACACAGAGCCCACCCCAAGGTAAGAGCAATTCACTGCCTTTGGGCAGAGGAGATGCTCATTTACCCTGAGGTGGGCCTGCTGGAGTCTGGAAGGAAACTAACCTTGGCAAATTCACTTCACAGCGCCTCAGGACACCCCAAGTTGGCTAACCGCCCTGACACACAACCACACGTTTTTACCAGTGAAGACAAACTGCAGCATCCCACAAGAACCACCTTCAAGGGTCTGGAAGCCGTACTGACAATTGTATTGTTCCTTTCAGGACAAAAGTAAATAACCAAAGAAAGAAAGAGTTGAAAAATAAAACCTCGAGTTAGAACAGCTCAGCTTCTTTGTTCTGGGGCTATTTGGATTTACAATAATAAGTTTGCTTTCACTTGCATCATGCAAGTGTATTTTTCTCTCATCAGACTAGTGGAATAAGTGAAAATGATAAATCTCATTTTTTTTTCTGGGAGAACAGTCCATAGTTTAGAAGATATATGTCATCAGCATATAAAAAGATATTTTAGGCAATGTCTAGATTTTAAAACCTGGAGAACAGAAGAGGAAGCACTCTTCATTATTTAAAAATTATAGCGCCTTCTGTTTGGAGACTTTCTTCTTTCTCTGATTGTTCTTCAATTGTATTTTTCAAAGAAGTTTCATTCTAACTGTGTTTAGTTCCGTCTGGAAGGCATCTTAAACCATGTTCTACCATTTGTAATTAGACTCAAAGAAACAAAGCATGGGGTGGGGTGGGGTGGGGGGAAGAAAAAGATAATATTACTCCTGATCTTGTGGTAAGCAGGTAATGACATGCATAAAACACTCCTAATTAACGAAACGTAACTTGAAATAGATACTCAGGTTCACACTTTTTCCACCATGCTATGTGCTGCATACAGTGCTGCAAAGATCCGTAAGAATATATTTAAAAAAAAAAAAAAAAAGAAAACTTGAAAAAATCTAAAATAATCCTGAAGCCCACAGTCTCACCCAAGCTGCCTTCAGAATATGCATGAGATGATCCAAGTGGCCTGTAACGTTGAGAGAAATACCTGCTTACACCCTGCTTTAAGTTTTTGGAAGCAAGCCTCCCAATTAATTGATGTGGGTTTTGATTACATGGGTGGAGCCAGAAAATTACTTCAGGCACCATGTGTGGGCTTTGCTGGAGCAGGAGGCAGGGTGGCTTTACTAAAGCCTTAATCAAAGCAGAACCAGAAAGATGAGGCACCTACACAAAACTGTGTTAACAAGGGTAGGAGGACAGTAAATGACAAAGTCCTGCAAAGTAAGTGGCAGGTGAAAAAAGGAGTGATTAAGAGATTTATTGCACACTGGTGACTCAGCATCTGTGGTAGGAATGGAATATGGAAATGGAGTCTAGGAAATACATGCCACCTTATACAGCAGTGTTTGACTCAGGTATAAAAGCAGAATCAGAAGCCATGTAGGCTTTGCTTTGGTGAAACAGCGCCTTTGAGATGTGCCAATACCCTTTCGCAGGTACACCAGCTGCCAGGTCACAAGCTGTGATGGGTTTGCCCTTGGCTGGGAGCCAACCCCACACAACCTCTCTGCTCGCCCTCCCTCCTCCCGGGGATGGGGGAGAGAATTAAAGGGGGAAAGGGAAGACTCGTGGGTTGAGATAAGAACAATCTAATAACTGAACTATGATAATGTTGAAAATAACACTATATACAAATGAGTGATACACAGTGATACTCTCACCACCCAATAAACCAAGGCTCAGCCCGCTCCCGGCTAAGGATCCCAGAGCAGGGAGAGTCCCAAAACTGCAATCTCGGAACGGAGATAAGAGCCCAAACCTAAGATCAAATCCCAGGCTAGTAACTGGGGCTGTGCTCCCTCCCAGCTTCTCCTGCCCCTGCAGACACAGGCACAGCAGAGGAGCTGAAAGACCTTGGGCTGTCCTGGCAGCAACTGTAAACATCAGTGTGTGATCAGCTTCTCCTCAGCAGAAATCCAAACACAGCCTCTTGCTAGCTACTGTGAAGAAAGTGAACCCTGTCCCAGCTGCACCCAGGGCACGAGCGCAGGAAGGCTGTGCTTTACTGAGGCTCCAGCTGGCACAGCCTTTGCCAGTGAAGCCAGCCCAGCGTCACTTTCTAGGACACAAGCATAGCCCTGGGGCCTCTGGACAGGAGAGCCACCACTCTGAGGGACCCACCACCACAAAACAGAAAAAAACCCACTACCTAGTGGAGGTCCGAATCATATGGTTACAAGGGGAGCACTCAGATGGCTGATCATTCCGTTGCAACCTGCCAAGGACCCGACAGACAAATAAGGCTGCAGTCCAGGGAATGCCCCTTGCCTCCTCTGCTGGGGTAGTTCAGCTCCACTCAGGTAGTTCATCTGAGGAGTTTACCCCGAGATGAAATGTGAACACTTGTGCCACAATATTAATTAATAGCTGATAAACCATGGTACTACCTTCATGTTTTTTCCCCTCCCTCCCTGGCTTGCAAGGATTTATCAGGAATTGGTCTATTTTTTAATTTATGTATTGCTTACATGTTTTATGTACTGGGAAAACTGTACTGGTTCTCTAAAAAAAAAGTCTCCAAGTAACATACCACATCCCATACCCAAGTAAGAGTAAGTTTTGAAAGGGGGAGATGTAAGATAGGGAATGAAAAGTCCTGATGGAAGAAGCTTGGAAAAAAAAAAAAAAAAACCAAAACCACACAACACTTGACATTTGGGCTAGGTTTTCTTGTTGGGATTTTTTAATAATAAAGTTGAAAGCAAGCAAAACTCCCACCAAAACAAATCTAACAACAATAATAAATGCAATAAACCTCAAAACCAAATGCTATTTTTGATATAGGAGTCATGAGTTTGGATGCTGCAGTATCCACTGGCTTTGTCTGAGGCTGTGCAGGGAAGCCACTGCTCACACTGTGCAAACTCTTCTGCTGCAGGTTTCCTTAAAAATTGTGACCAAAGTTTGGTGTTTTTGGTTTGGGGTTTTTTTTGTTTGTTTGTTTGTTTGGGTTTTTTTTTAAAAAAAAGCAGTAATGACTTCGGACACCTAGTTAAGCAGCCTGTTTCCCCTAAGTGCTGATGACCCAGGAGCTCCTATTCACTTCAAAGCGTAGGATTTGGGAATGTTTGTTGCTTTAAGATTTATGGTCTCCCTACATCCTAACTGAGAGATTCAAGAAATTACAACTAGTAGCTCATCTCCATTAAAATTAGAAAGACGTGCTAGACTGATTTGTGGCATCTGTTCCAGAGGCCGACACGTTCATGTCTTCGCAGACCCTGCCGGAGGAATAACGATGTGAAGAAGTGAGGATACCCCAAGGAAAGCTTTGCTGAGGGCTAACAGGGCACCTCACCGCAAAATCCACGAGCTGCCAGAAGCAGCAGCACACGAGGGAGGACAAGAGCTGTTTCTGCCTAAAAGAACAACATATTGTCCAGCTCGCTCCTCTGGCTGTATTCCTGCCAGTAAGGCAGCTTAACAAGACTTTGTGAAAACAGAATCGCAGCTGGGCAGCAACAGTCCAAGACAGCACGTGGAAATTCATAGCGAAACAAAATAATACCCTCAGGAGCAAAAAACAGGGCGGGGAGAGAATTCTTACCACGTAACAAAGCTGTTGCACAGCCAAGCCGACAGACCAACCCTACAAAACCTGTGCAAACCCCCTAACATTTTGATCCTGATGTCCAGCGGGATTTTGGGGACTGGTGAACCCCCCCAAAATAAATGTGTTATTTCACTCGAGGCAGGATTGTTCCACGAGGCTTCCTGAAAACATGCCGTGATTCACCCGTGAAAATTTCGGAGGGTTTTCTCCTCTTCTGAGGAAAAAAAAAAAGCAGCAACCGCCAAGGAGTAAGAGTCCATAAAAGGACGCCAGCATTAGCAACCTGAGGGAGACACAGGAAGGGGATTTCTACAATTGGCATGTGGTGAATTGCAAGCTATAAAAACTGCTTGGAGATTGCTGGGTTGTCTGCGGCTCCTAGGAACAGCAGCTTAATCCTCTCTGCTACTAAAAGATCCTAGTTTATTTAAAAGATTTATAGCAGAATTTCTTTGTATACCAAATTAAAGCAAGAAAAGGAAACAAAGCACACTTCTTACTCGTAGCAGGTTACATTTTCAGTGTCTGCATAACTAGAAAAGTAAATAAGAAAATAGAAAAATATAGAATATTTTAGAAAAATATAGAATAGAAGAGGAATGACATCTCGTGTACCTCTGCATCTAACACTGGAAAAAATAGTTACTATTGCAGTTACTGTGACAAACTCCCTTCCTTCCATTTTGCCTGATTTATTTTGCTTTTATTCTGTTTAGTGTACAGTAATTTTTCTGTTTTTAAATCTGCTTGGTCTTTATTATTATGCATAAATTGCTGAAGCATGTGTGCATCTATGCTGAAGTTCCACCTTATCAACCAGGACCTGGATGCCCATTTATCCATTTTAGCTGAACTGGAGATAGAAAATCCTTTCCTGCACCAAAAAAAAAAAAAAAAAAAAAAAGCTTTCTGAGGAAAACATAAGTCTTTCTGAAAAGAAATTTGTTCTTGCAATTCGAAGAATTTCATGCATCCATTGCAGTGGAGGTAGGGAAGAAGTCTGCCCTTTCTCTTCATCCAGCACAAAGTCATGCTGTAAGAACAGATGGAAATCTTGAGAGATACAAATGAATTTTTAAGGCTTAACATTTAGGCATTAAAAGATGGGGGAAAAAAAAAAAAAAAAGTCTGCTTTCTTTTTTTCGTCTCTTTTTTTTTTTTTTTTTTTCTGGAACTGTTAAGTGGTACAGCTCCACCCCCTGATAGACAATCCTGCAAGGCAATGCTCAGCTGCCTGAGCCAGCCAAAGACTGTCACGAGTCCAAGCATCACTGCTGCGTTCTGCGGAAGGCAGCAGCACCCTGTTTGGCCACACCAGCTCTGCTTAGCTAATAATGACCCAACAAAGGCAGGTTTTTGACATCTGCTTTCAAACTGTCTCTCGTAATGGGATTTCTCAGTCGTCTCGGCTATTTTGTTTCATGTAACTGTCTGGCTTTCCAACAGAGTTCCCTAACTGGAAAAAAAAAAAAAAATCAAGTAATAGAAAACATGTGGATCATCTGAACACACCAGTCTTATTAAAAGTAATAAATATTGGCTACACCCTTCCTACCATGATCCCCCCTCTGCCCAACATCCTCATGCCCCTCAACTTCACACTTTTTTCCTTTTTTTTTTTTTTTTGCTGTTGAGGATTTCGTTTGATTCTAAAAACAGACACTGGGATCTGAATTCTCTGCTTTTGAACTTCCCTATTCAGCAAGTCCTGCTAGCACACATAAATTGCATTTCTCTGCCTGTAGAGATTTTTATACCTTTTAAGGTGGCATGGGGAGGGGGGGAAGTCTCTGAGTAACTAATTTGTGCTTGTCAGATTTTTTGTTAAATACAGGTATTTTTAATCTTTTATCAACATATCTATATCCTGGATAGCTGGAAAAATAAAAGGAAAAGCTGAAGGAGCTTGAGTTTTTTAACAAGTTGAAACTGTTTAAATTATAAAAGCCTTTTGAAAAGTTCTTTCACATACTTGTTTCATTGTGTCTTTAAAAAGGAAGACACAGCTTGGTCTTGGTCTTTGATATATTTATATATATATAAGAAATTTATCTGCATTATGTTGTTAAAAGAAACCAGTTAATGCAACAAAGATGATGAGGCATAACTTTCCTTTCCTCCTGGTGTTACGGGGGCTCTTAGGAGCAGAAACATCCTGATGTTTCCATTTGATGTAAATACTGGTTGGCTAAACTTGAAATTGAG